>NW_028230452.1:15454705-15616970 GCF_043228905.1 Azolla caroliniana
AGGACAATAAGGGGACGCCAAGAGCTGAGCTGGCATCGGGTGTTTTGTCATCCGAGCAGAATAAGATAAGGAGAGAGTTAATGTAGCGTAAACTGGTCAGGAAAGGGCAAGTGTTTAATTTGCCTATAACACACATCCATCGACCCCCTATTGATGAAAAAACAGGTCAACGACCACTTGAGATTAGAGAGCCACACCGCATGCATGTTCAAAATCTCAAGAAAAAAATGAAAATTAATCCTCATGCCACTGTGGTGCCTTTTATTGTTATGGTAGATCCTGAAGAATGTGAAACCATTGAAGATTTTGATATTAGAAAGCATGATCAATATAATTACTTTGTCATTGGTGGATCGCATTCAGCGGAGGCACGTTGGCAACTTGTGAGAGAACATCCAACGACTTTCTTCTTCAAGTATGTCGAGTGCAAAATTTATGTTGGGCTCACAACCGAAGAGGCTAAGCTGTTGGCATGGGACCATAATAATGATAATGACTATAGGCAGAAAATGTCGTCCATTGAGGATATACGGTTCTTCCACCACGAGTATTTGGACGTGAAACAAAAGTTTGGTGTGAAGTTACATCCAGGCCTACGACGTCAATGCATGAAGTCGGCATTGTTGTAGATGATAATGTTAAGTCCGATGGTCTTCGAAAATATGAGTCTTGGTTTCAATTGGCATTTACAGATGGAGAAGTATGGGACCTACAAGATCAAATCTTCTCAATGTGGGAGAATAAGGAGGTAAAGGGTCAACGACAAAAAAAATGTAAGGTTGACCCTCAACTAGAGTTAAAGTCACAAGCCGCCAAGAAAATTGACTTGACAATTGAAGAAGCCGCAGACGACATGAAGCTGTCTCTGTGGAGAGCGATGCAAGGTATTAAGGACGAGCAGCTTCTTGTGTCTGTTTTGTCAAGGGTTGTGGCGAAAGATTTAAGCCTTGAAGAAATGATCATTGAGTTCAATAAGTAAGTCTTTCAAATATTGAAATTGTAGTCTATATGGTGTAATTCAAAGTTCTAATCTTGATTTCTAATTTTACAGTCATAAGGTGTACATGAAGATCCAAGAAGTTATGATGAAACAACTTGGATGTATAACTTGGGAACAAGTGACCGAGGATTATCCTCTAACGTCTTCATATAAGGCGTTATCAGAGTATTTTATTGCATTCAAGGATTGGGTTAGTATTGATGGTTTTTCATTACCCTTTCATTATATGTAGAGCTTGTATAATAATACCTGATGTCCTATTGCTTCTATTAGAAACCGTGTCGAGGCAAGAAATAAGGAGAAGTTAAGGATATACACGATTTCCCTACATCCTTCCTTGCACATCTCGAGTAGGCCAGAAAAGAAAAGGATCGTCGCTTAGTCAAAGCGTATGAAATGGAGGAAGATGGCTCCTTTAAAAAATTTAGCCACAAAAAAGATATTATGAGAGATCTTTACTACAATGTGGTTTGCGGTGATGTCGTCGACTTGATCCAAAAGGTGCCAAAGAAGGAATATACGCTAATGATTGCAAATATTCCTTACGGATTTCGAATGGCTAGGTCATCATACGACAATGAATTGTTTAGGTTTAAACAATTGGAGAAGATGGTCAAGGATTTCGCTGAGCTAACGACTGCATCCTTGTGGCGAATAGTTGTCTTTCATAGTATGGACCAAGGATACTCGGTAGCTCAAGCTTTGAGATCTCGTTGCCATGACATCGAGAACCTTGCATGGTAAGGATTATTTATAGGTGTCTTTCACTATATTGCATTTCTTAAGGTTGTTCAATCTATTCTTAACTCGATGTATTATTTTTTATAGGATCAAGACCAATGTAAATAGAGGGCCAACTTCTCGGTTCGTTAATGCCATTGAATACATCACGGTTGGCTACTTCAATGAAATTAAGAAACAGAGAATCAAGGAACATTCTAATGAAGTGGGATGTTCAAATCTATTGGTATATCCAGCAGTGACACGGAAATTGCGACATGTCACCACGACAGAACGGGGACTTGTTAACCCATATCAAAAACCTCAACAACTTATGATGCGCTTGATCGAGATGTTTTCTATCGATTAGATCTCTTTTCTGGCACAGGTATTCCTCGAATTAGGGTAACGATCTTGAGATAACCAATCCCGAATCTTTTTTGTTTGACAACTAAATCTTCTTGTTACTTACATCACAGGAACGACGTCTGCATGTGCATTGAAGCTCTTTAGAAATACAGTTGCATTGGAGAAAGACAAGGACCAGGTTATATTTATTAATATGTGGATTAAGGCTTTGTGGGAGTGCCCAGACCAGGATGAGGAGGTCGGTGCAAAGAACCTCGCTAATAGAAAAAGGTTTCAACCTGCTTCACGAGAGCCTATTCCTCCATTAGCCGGCGAACCAAGGGAGCTAATAGAGCTTGATGATGAGCTTATAGAAGATATTTCGTTGGCTCGGCTAATAGGGGAAGCCAATGCACGTATAGCCGAAGAGAGTTCTACACAAGATGATGAAGAAAATGACGTTGATGAATTTATTGCTATGTAATAGACTCTATGAAGAAAATGACACTGACGATTTGTTAGGATTTCACATTATTAATACAAAATTTGGGTTTTACCTAGTGGATTCTATTCTTTATAATCTTCTCTATGTTTCAATTTTATTTTTATATTCTTGGTTAGTAGATTTATGACATTGGTTTCACCGCGTGCATAGCTGACTACCAAATTTATGGAGAAACATGAATTAGTTTAAATTGAGGCTGATTTTGGTCCAAGCTAACCTTAACAGAACATGACCCTACAATTGTTGCCATGACTGTCCATGTTGTTATTATGGATCTTTGTCTTCTATTGTTAAAACTATTATGTTTCTATTCCATTGCTGCTTAGATTGTGTAGTGTGTTGATAATGGTTCCAGTTGCGTTATCGTTTGGAGTTTGATCTTGTGTGAATCACCTAAGCAATATTGTAGATCAATTTTAAATACAGGTATGAAAGCCTAATAGGTTTGTTATTTCCACGACATTATCCTAAAGTTCACTGCCTTACATTGTCCACAATTATATACATATGGTTTGATCCCATATGAACAAACTGAGGAATAGATTAGATCAACTTTAAATACAAGTATTGAATACTTTAATAAGTTAGTTATTCCAATCACTTATCCTAATGTGCACTATCCTACATTTTCCACAATTACATACATGCACATATGGGTCAAAGTATAAATTATAACTCATTTTATTAGTATGGATACAAGTACACCTGATATTTTTGTAAAACTTACCTAATTAATATAAGTCTTTAAGTTAGTGTTTCCCTTGTCGCACAGTAGTGACATATTGAGCCATTGTTGAACTTTATTATGCCTACATTAACTTATCAACGTGTCTAAACTTGCATGATTTCTAATGATCTCCACTCGTAGACCTATCATGTATTTTTATATTTGCAAATTCTCATCAAGTTGAGGAACATGTGATACTAGTGCATCCAATTTTTGTAGAGAGGGTGTATTTGCTTCGTTTTAAGAAGATTCTACAAGTGGAATGCGCAATCCTTCCACTTGTGAATGCGAATGTGTTTTAACACCATGGTAACCACTTCAAATGCCATCATAGAGAGAATGAGAGAGAGGGGTCTAATTGTGGTGCTAAAGGGAGATTGAGCCTTCAAGTCCGAGCTAATCCCGACTCCAACAAGCCTTCGAGTATGACCAATCTCAACTTTAGTGAGCCTTTGACTCTGAGCTAACCTCAACTCTAGCAAGCCAAGTCTAAAGTAACCTCACTCCTAGTGAGCCTTCGGTTTGAGCTAACCTCAACCAACCCGCCTTCGAATCCAAGCTAGCCTTGAGTCCAATGAGCCTTCGAGTCCAAGCTAACTTCGACTCCAACAAGCATTCAAGTTTGAGCTAACCCGAATCTGATGAGCCTTTGAGTCTGAACAACCCTTGACTGAAGGAACCTTCATTTTCATTGATGCTAATTTACATAAAAGGGAAATTTATATGAGGAAACAAATGAAGGGGGTTTAGGGGTCTTCTCGCATGGTATCCTCCATGGTTCAGGTCCCTCCTGGTTTCGCTCGAATAGGACATGCACGCACGTTGCACGACAAGGTTATGTATGTATGTATATTATGTTTGTATAAATGCTTATATAATTGAGTGTGTTGATGTAAATGTGTCAGCCATAGTATGAACCATGCGTACCATACGTGCATTCGCATTCGCATTCGCATTCGTGAATGTTTCAATCATTCACGTAAGAATAACACCCTCAAAGAATGATAAATACCATACTTTTGGATTAACTATTTATTATGAGGTAAATAAGCTTAAAAAATGGAAAAAAACAAAAAAAACATTAAAAAAATGGGAAAAAAGCAAAAAAAAAAACACAAGAATGTTTGAATAACATTTGCATTCGTTTTCCAACGTAGGAAAACGAATGTTATGCTAGACAAACACGAATTTTATGTACTATGGTGTCAGCTATTAGGTAGGTTCAAGTAGTGTTGTGTGAGAAAATAAAATTCTATGCCTATTGTGATAACTATGTGTGTTTGTTTGTGTAAATGTATGTTGGTGTGTAGGGCTATATATATATATATATATTTGACAAAAAGATATGCCTAGCATAGTACGTAAATTTCGTGTTCGTCTAGCATAACATTCGTTTTCCTACGTTGGAAAACGAATGCGAATGTTATTCAAACATTCTTGTGTTTTTTTTTGTTTTTCCCCATTTTTTAATGTTTTTTTTTTGTTTTTTTCCATTTTTTAGGCTTATTTACCTCATAATAAATAGTTAATCCAAATGTATGGAATTTATCATTCTTTGAGGGTGTTTTTCTTACATGAATGATTCAAACCTTCGCGAATGCGAATGCACGTATTGTATGTATGGTTCATATTATGCCTGGCATTATAAAGTCATAAGAAATACAAAAGTTGTGTTGGATATACCAACCGATTCCCTTGTACTCTCATCATGGACAATTTGATGTGTATATATACAATAACCACACATAGTTTTTTGTACATTGATGTTCAATATTCCTTGCTTTCTCCAAGCCCTGAGCTTGGGTTCATGACCCTTGATTTGTGAACTCAACTTCCCCTTGATCTATGCAATATGGGTAGAAATTTCATTGCATGTTCATCAACATCCGTGATATATTCATGTTCATAGGTTGCAGATTTAGGTTCCCTTATATACAACCATCATCAATATAGAAATCCATGTTAATCTCATCAGTAAATACATCAATGACATGTTCATTGATGTAAAGAATCAAGAGATGGATTCTTGTGAAGTGGAAGAGATATGAGTTATGTGTGTGTATGAGAGAGAGAGAGAGTGAAAGAGAGACAAGGAATAAGACACAGTGAATACGCAAGGTAAAAGTATATTAACAAAGGAGAAAGACTCAACATTATACAAGGTAGGAGGAGGGTGCTTTATGTAGTCACCCTCTCTCTTCATTAACTACAAGCCTCATGGAGCATGGGGAATGTGAAAGCTGATAAGTTATGTGTCATAGAATATGATTTTATGACTCATACTAAATGCTAGAAGACAAAGTGGTGACATAATGGTGACTCTTGACCGTTGGAGTGTCTCTTCACTCTCAAGGTGAGTTCACACACTAGACCAAGTTGAGCTTGATTCTCAACACGCCCCCTCAAGCTCAAGTCGGGTCGGTTTCAGACGGTATCCGAAATCCGCTTCAACTCGTGTTCCGGAGTCCGCGTCGACTCGCGTCGGCTCGCTTTATGCGGAGTTCTGGAATCCGTGCTCCAGCTTGCGTTGTGCGTAGTTACGAAGTCTGTGCTTTGGCTTGCATGCGTAGTTGCGAAGTCTATGCTTCGGCTTGCGTGCGTAGTTGCGAAGTCTATGCTTCGGCTTGCGTCTTTCTTCGTGGCTTTGCGTGGTAGATCGGCTCTTCGCTTCTACGTTGCGTGTTTGTGGAATCCACGCGTTATTGCGTAGTGCGCGGTTGCGGAATCTACGCGTTATTGCATAGTGTCTTCAGTACTCGCCCTCAAGCTTGGCAGGTCAGGGATCGTCAATCCGAGATTAGTCATGAATTGCCATAGCTTGTCGGCTCCTAAGGCTTTAATGAAGATGTCGGCCGTTTGAAGATTGGTGCTAATGTGTTGTAGGTCTACATCGCCAACAAGAACGCGCTCTCGGATGAAGTGATAGTGCACTTCGATGTGCTTTGTCCGCGCGTGGAACACCGGGTTCCGAGCCAGATAGATACTGCTCATGTTGTCGCAGTAAAGGGAAGTCGGATCCTTGATGGGTACGCCCAGATCCTTCAAAATCCTCTTGAGCCATACGGCTTCACACGCAGCTACGGCTGCGCCCCTGTATTCTGCCTCCATACTCGAAAGAGCGATGGTGGGCTGCTTCTTGCTACTCTAGGATATTGCTCCGCTGCCGAGGGAGAAAACAAATCTGGAGGTTGATCTTCTATCAGCTTTGTAGCTGGCCCAATCGGCATCTGTGTACTCCTCGAGTCGTATTGGCATCGCGGTCTTGTAGAGGATGCCACAATCCATTGTGCCGCTGACGTAGCATAGAACTCGCTTAACGCAATCCAAGTGAGTATCATGTGGTGTTTGCATGAATTGGCTAAGGAGACCGACCGGATAACTGAGATCGGGTCGTGTGATCGTGAGGTAGTTGAGACTCCCGATGAGTTGCCGATACTGAGTCGGCTCACACGCTGTCGTGATGTGGCGTGCTCGAGGGTGGGAAAAACCGGCGAAAGGGGGGTCAAAAATGTGCATGTGCAATGTGTATGCACACAAAAGCGATTAATTATGCATATGCAAAATAAAAAGGAAAAGAAAGGGTGAAAAGGAGGTATAGAAGCTCGTGCAAAAAGTAAGAGGGAGGAGAGATAAAAGGTAGAGGGGAGACATGCTATACATTTATAGAGATAGAATTATATATTGTATAAGAGAGAGTTAGTGGGCTAGTGGATAGTCACATTGACTACTAGCTAGAGGTGCACGGTTTGAATCTAGTCTTACAGTGCAACGTGATTTAAGGAATTTTATTCCTTTTTCATTGAAGACAAATTTGGCGACCCCCCCCTTCTTTTCTTCCTATAAAAGGAGGTCGAGGGGGCTTATTTGGGAGGATGTTTTGGGAGGAGGAGACTATCACCAATTTTCCTTCGAAGCTCTTCATCTCCTTATTCACCACTTCTCTTCATCTCATACCCCTTCATCCCCCCATCGCCACATGCTCGTCTTATTCGCGTCGGCACTTGAAGTGCTCGTGAGCCCAAGCTTCGTTGGTTCGACGTTGCTCCGCCCCGTTCGTTGTTGCGAGCCTGTGTGCTCGCCGCTCGGGTGGTCGTGGTTCGTTGGGATTGGCATTTTGGTGGTGCTCGTGTGTTCATCTTCGTCGTGTTCGATTTTGCCTTGTCTCTAAGGGCATTTAATATTTATGTTTTGATTGAGCTTGTGGTTAACTATAAGTTGCCATTGTAAACAAAACCCTATTTTATAAAGGGTTCTCTTGCGTTAGAATCGAACACGTATTTATCTTTTTGGTCAATATCATTCGTGTTTCTTTCTCTCTTTCTTTCTTTATTCGTGTCTTTCTTGTACGTTCGGCCGTCTTGTGACGAGGGGACCGTTCAGGCTTGCCCATGCACCTCTCCTCCTCATAAAGGCGTACGAGCATTTGTATGTGTGTTTGTTTCTTCCTTGTACGTTCGGCCGTCTTGTGACGAGGGGACCATTTGGGCTTGCCCATGCACCTCTCCTCCTCATAAAGGCGTACGAGCATTTTGTGTGTGTGTTTGTGTCTTCCTTGTACGTTCGACCGTCTTGTGACGAGGGAGCGTTCGGGCGCGCCCATGCACCTCTCCTCCTCATAAAGGCGTACGAGCATTTGTGTGTGTGTTTGTGTCTTCCTTGTACGTTTGGTACGAGCATTTGTGCGTGTGTTTATGTCTTCCTTGTACGTTCGGCCGTCTTGTGACAAGGGGACCGTTCGGGCTTGCCCATGCACCTCTCCTCCTCATAAAGGCGTACGAGCATTTGTGTGTGTGTTTGTGTCTTCCTCATACGTTCAGCTGTCTTGTGATGAGGGGACCGTTCGGGCTTGCCCATGCACCTCTCCTCCTCATAAGGCGTACGAGCATTTTGTGCATGTGTTTTGTGTCTTCCTCGTACGTTCGACGTCTTGTGACGAGGGAGCGTTCGAGCGCGCCCATGCACCTCTCCTCCTCATAAAGATGTACGAACATTCGTGTTTGTGTTATTGTCCCCTTGTGCGTTCATGTTGCATGCTCATCTTGCTTGTACCCGTTTGGTCACTTGGCTCGTACGGTGATATCGGAAGGTCGACGAATCGTGATCAACGAGAGCCACCGGCCTCACAAAACAAGACCTTGCTCGGGAAGGGGTCGGGAAGTAGTATTGTCGTAAAGCAAACCTCGAGTCTTCTCTATCCCTTGAGTACTCCCTAGTCCAAGACCCCTGTGGTCCCGCCCAAGTAACACATCTGCGTGAAACTTCGCGACATAAATTGGTTGTCGTGATCAACGAGAGCCACTGGCCTCACAAAACAAAGGGCAACAAGACCTTGCTCGGGAAGGGGTCGGGAAGTAGTATTGTCGTAAAGCAAACCTCGGGTCTTCTCTATCCCTTGAGTACTCCCTAGTCCGAGACCCCCGTGGTCCCGCCCAAGCAACACACGTGCGCGAAACTTCGTGACAACGCTTTGGTGCCGGAGTTTGCATCTAGTTTGAGATTACGATCGAGCGGGGTTGCCACGGATTTGCACTCAGCCATCCCGAACTTGTATAACAAGTTGAGGATGTAGTGCCGTTGAGAGATGATGATTCTGGCCGGAGTCCGAATTACCTCGATGCCGAGGAAGTAGTGGAGCTCCTTCATGTCCGTCATCTTGAACTTGTCGAAAAGGAGGGATTTGACTTTATTGATTTCGACGAGATTCTCACCTCCAATGACTAGGTCATCCACATATAAAATGATGACAATTGGACTTGCGGAATCGCTTCGTATGTAGAGGGAGTTGTTCGATTTTGACATATGGAAGCCAATTTGATGAAGATATTGCGTTATCTTCGAATGCCAAGCACGCGGTGCTTGCTTGAGGCCGTACAGTGGCTTCTTGAGTTGGCAAACAACTTTCGGATGGGTGCTCGAGTTGAAGCCGGGTGGTTGGATCATGTACACCTCTTCTAATTCGCCTTGTAGAAAGGCGTTCTTGATGTCCATTTGATGGAGGTGCCACCCTTTCGCCGCGGCAATCGCAATTACGGTCCACACCGTCGTCATCTTTGCCACCGGGGCAAAGGTCTCTTCGTAGTCGACGCCATGTGTCTGAGCATATCCTGTCGCTACGAGTCGAGCTTTGTAGCGGTTTACGGAGCCATCGGCGTTATACTTCACCTTGTAGATCCATCTGCATCCGATCGCCTTTTTGTGTGGTGAGGTGAGAACGAGATCCCACATCTCGTTCTTCCGTAGTGCCTGCATCTCCTCGTTCATTGCTTCGATCCATCGCGAGTTCCTCGTGGCTTCCGAGAAGGTTTCTAGCTCCCGTACTGTCGCTACCTTCATCATAAAGGCGTAATGGTACGCCATATAATCGTTGTAGCCGAATCGGCTTACGGGGTTCTTTTCACGAGTGGATCGGCGGAGCTTTTCATTTGCAGAGATGAGGGCTTTCTTGGCTTCGATTGGTACCTCGAAACCGCCGAACTCACTTTCGAGTGAGTGAGTCGATTCATCGTCGTCGAAGCGATCGTCTTCATATTCCGCCATTTTCACCTTGCCTTTGTCCATCTTCGGGCTAGGCCGTGATGTGCTTTGATTGCTCAAAGGCTCTTGTGGTCCGCTCAGTCGGGTCATGATCGGACTTTCTTCGATCATGCGCGTAGGGCGATCTTCATCCTCGATCTCTTGTTCGACAGATTCCGGGTCGAGTGGAGTCGGAGGCGAAGTTGTCTCTGGTGCGTACCAGGATGCGGACTCGTCAAAAACGACGTCTCGACTTACTCGAGATTTTCGAGTTGAGGGGTTGTAGCACTTGTACCCCTTTTGTTCGAGTGAGTATCCTACGAGGATACATTTCTCCGACTTCAGGTCAAGCTTTTGACGCTTCTCGTCGGGGATGTGCACGTACGCTATCGCGCCGAATATCCGGATGTGCGATAAGTCCGGCTTCTTTCCGAAGTATTTTTCGTGCGGAGTGACCTCGTGCACGCCGGATGTTGTGCACCGGTTCATTATGTAGACGGCCGTATTTGCAGCTTCAGCCCAATATGACTTGGGCATATGCTTCTCGTTCATCATGGCCCGCGCTACTTCGAGGATGTGCTGATTTTTGCGCTCGGCTACTACGTTTTCTTGCGGAGTGTGTCGGCAAGTGAATTCTCGCCGAATTCCTTCCTTTCGGAGATACGCCGTGAAATCGTCCGAGAAGTACTCCTTGCCGCCATCTGATCGAACCAATCGTACATGTCGGCCCGTGGCTTTCTCAACTTCATTCTTGAAATTTTGGAAGTGTCCGAACACTTCGCTCTTTTGCCGCATCGGGTAGATCCAAGTGTACCTAGAGAAGTCGTCGATGAAGAGCACGTAATATCGGCATCCGCCGAATGTAGCCGTCTGCGCCACTCTTTCGGGAATGGGTGTCGGTGTTGCTTGCCGAATTGGCATGCTTCGCATACACCTTCAATCTCCTTCTCTTTGAATGTCGGGAGTTCGATGACGACTCCTTTCGATTTCATTGCTTTGAGTTTGTTGAGATTGATGTGGCCGATTCTCTTGTGCCATAGCTCTATGTCGGAGTCGGCTTTCGTGTTTTTCGCGAACATGGCGGATTTCATCTCGCATGAATCGAGAATGAACATCCGACCCTCTCTTCGTCCGCGTGCGATGAGTCGGCCCTCTTTTTCGATGAAGCAACCGCCTTGATTAAATCAAACTTGCATCCCTTGCTCTACAATTGGGCTGACAGAGACCAAATTCTTCGTAATGGTCGGTACATGCAAGACATTTTTAATGTAATTTTTCTTACCTTCTTTTCCGAACGGAACATTGCCAATGTGCCGAATCGGGTGCGTAGTGTCGTCTCCGGTTTTGACATAGCCGGGTCGGTTCGGCTCTTGAAGTTCTCGGAACCATTCTTGATGCGATGTCATATGGTTCGAGGCACCGGAATCGACGAACCATACGTCTTCCGAACCGGAGGCACTAGTTGAGGTAGCGGCCTACATAGAGTTTGCTCTATGTTTCATCATGAACATTCCGCCACGATCTTCGTAGTCGGAGTTGTGTGCGTAATTCATGAGTTGTCAGCTTGTGGAAGCCGATTCACACATGTTCTTTTGGCACTCTTCTTCGTGGTGGCCGAGCTTTCCGCAATATCCGCATTCGGTTGCGTTTTGACGGCTCGGGCCGGAGTGGAAGCTCCCCCTTCTTGCGAAGGTTCCTCGTTGGCCTCCGTTTTGCGGCCGAAATTGGGAGTTGTTGTCGTAGGTCAGACCTCGTCCGCCTTGTCCTTGGCCGAATCGGCCTCTCGCTCGTCCGCGTCCTCTTCCTCCATTATAGTGCGTGTAGAGCATGTGGCCTTCCGACTCATTGCTCCTTGTACGCACATGGTTTTCCTTGACCAATAGCATTGATTGGAGCTCGAAGAAGGAGGGAGATTTCTCCCGTGCTAGAACGGCGGTTCGCATTGCGCCAAACCGTGGTGCGAGGCCGCCGAGGCATATTTGCACCATCTTATCATCATCTATACTTACGCTTATTGAGCCGAGCGAGTCGCAAAGCTCCTTGATCTTCAAGGTGTATGTCGTGATGGACATGTCCCTTTGTTGAATGTTGTTCAACTCTTGGCGGAGTTGAAGCTTCCTCGCGGTCGTGTTGGCGGCGAAAATCTTTCGTAGATTTTCCCACGCTTCCTTCAGCGTCTTGGCTTCTCGAATGTAACCGAGCATGTGGTCATGAACACATGTCGCCAAACAATACATCACGCGGCTTGCGGCTTGCTCCCATGTCGCGTATCCGAGAGCCGCTTCGGCGGGTCGGTCTTCATGCGCTCCTTTGATGTAGCTCCAATAGCCTTGTCCGACAAGGTATTGGTGCATCTTGTACTCCCAAGATGCGAAGTTGTTTCGATCCAACTTCTCAGTAGGGAGAGCGCTCCCCATTTGAATATTCATTATGTCGATTCTTCTTCTTCTTCTTCTTCTCTCTTCGAATGCGAACTATGTAGCGAAGCTACGATAGCTATGAGCCGGTTCTTGGTCGTCGCCATAGAGCACCACGCACGATCACGATGAGGCGAATGGGCTAGATCGAGCTACCAAATCGCTCTGATACCATGTAAAGAATCAAGAGATGGATTCTTGTGAAGCGGAAGAGATATGAGTTATGTTTGTGTATGAGAGAGAGAGAGAGAGTGAGTGAAAGAGAGACAAGGAATAAGACACAGTGCATACGCAAGGTAAAAGTATATTAACAAAGGAGAAAGACTCAACATTATACAAGGTGGGAGGAGGGTGCTTTATGAGTCACCCTCTCTCTTCATTAACTACAAGCCTCATGGAGCATGGGGAATGTGAAAGCTGATAAGTTATGTGGCATAGAATATGATTTTATGACTCATACTAAATGCTAGAAGACAAAGTGGTGACATAATGGTGACTCTTGACCGTTGGAGTGTCTCTTCACTCTCAAGGTGAGTTCACGCACTAGATCAAGTTGAGCTTGATTCTCAACAATTGATATATATATTAATGGTATGTTCATGTTTATGAGTTGATAAAACCCATAAGATCTATCAACTCATCCATGATCAATATAGGCATCCATGATATGCTCATTGGCATAAACATCCATGGCATGTTCATATTTTTGCACTCTCCAAGAATCATGTTTTATTCTGATCACGTTTTCGATTTTTTTCCATCCTCTAACATACCAACACTTCCAAATATATTAGCCATGAGAACATATGCTGCCACACCATTATTATCTAGTTGTATGGCTTGATCAAAAGACAAATTCCCAAGCTTCACATTTCCCCATTTCCTACAAGCACCCAATAGTGAAATCCATATGGCTGAATACAAGCACCCAATAGTGAAATCCATATGTTTATGAGTTGATAAAACCCATCAGATCTATCAACTCATTCATGATCAATATAGGCATCCATAGTATGCTCATTGACATAGACATCCATGGCATGTTCATATTCTTGCATTCTCCAAGAATCATGTTTTATTCTGATCATGTTTTCGAAAAAAAATTCATCCTTTAACTTACCAATTCTTCCAAATATATTCGCCATGAGAACATATGCCACCACACCATTATTATCTAGTTGTATGGCTTGAGCAAAAGACAATCTCCCAACCTTCACTTTTCCCCATTTCCTACAAGCACCCAATAGTGAAATCCATATGGTGTAGGGCTATATTATTAGGTATAGCTTTGAGAAATAAAAATGAATCATTTGGCAATGCTTGAGCTATCAAATTTTTCTCTAAGCTAGAACAACTATATGCCCACGTGCTGCCAACTCATGCATTTTAATTGAATTTGGGTGTGTAGCAATGGAAAATAATAATGGACTCAATGGGCACCCTTGTCTAAGCGACCTTGTCAATGGAATCACCTTAGTAACACCGCCATTTAACATAACATGTGACAATACACCTTACCCCAACATCAAAGAGAGTCTATACATCCTTTCACCAAAACCTATATAAGACATAAGTTGAATAACAAAAAAAAACTTGCATGATTATATGCCTTCTCGATATGTAGTTGTATCATTACAATTTGTTGTTTTGATTCCAATGGTATGCAATATGGTTTTATTAACACAATTACCAATAATTACTTGGGGGTTATGTATTCAAAGTTCCATTAATCTCTAGGCATACCACATTCTTTCTAGCATGGGATGCATGCAACCCATGAAACTTTTATGCGATTGACAATTGCTATAATGTAATTCATGTTTCATGCCCATCACACTTGATTGTTGGTAACTATGAACCTCTAGATCTTGTAAAGCTTGTGACAATGTCACTTGAATATCTGAGAACACATCATCAAATGGGATTGTGACCAACAATGCATTACATCTGTCTCGAAATTGTAGATCAATCCCATTTTTTGTTGGTCACAATCCCATAATAATAATGTAGATCAATCCCATAATAACATTGTCACGTAAAATGTGCATGTGCATGCTACTCGAGCGGGACCACGAGGGACCTAAACCAAGGAGGACATGATGTCGTCTGGGAAGCCTTTACCTTTTGTTGATCTCCTTGTGTGATTCCCCTATCGTAGACTCTTTTGGGGATCTACATTGATGAATTAATAATTTTACTGCTCATAAGGGAGGCAACGAAGTGGTCCTAGAGGGTATGCAAGTCAATCTCTTGCTCTATGCAAATGACATAGTTTTATTCTCTGAGTCTGAACATGACCTACAAATGCACCTTAATACCTTAGATGACTTTTGAAGACAAAGAAGATTGGTCGTGAATCTGGGGAAAACCAATGTCCTTATCTTCCACATTTGCTCAGGTTATGACTAAATGTCCCACCTAACACTCTCTCATCGACTCGTTGAGGTAGTTGGATCATATGTATATCTTGGAGTCACTTACAATGTTGGCTCAGGTAAAGTACCAAGACATACTAGGACCCTCTCCCACCCTCTCCAAGACACTAGGTAGGTATAACTTAGAACTAAAACAACATAGTGAGAATAAGCTAAAAAATGTTAACCATAACCTTTCGAATATTCACCAACATGTTATCACTAATACATTTCAAGAATAGGGGGACGATGAATGTGGATACACCTACACCACTAGATGTCATCGACACAATGGAATGTAAGGGGTTGAACCCATGACCTCTTGGTCTTATTGGGCAACCTTACCAATTGAGCTACATCCATCTATGCATTATTATATTGTATAAGTTTCAACTTATTACATTCTATGTTAATCACTAGAACTTTCAAGAAACTTCTAGATAATGCATCTTCATGCACGCTCTAGAAGTTTCCATGCACTCTCTCGATATTTCCTAGCTTGCATGCATACCACCACATTCTTGTATAAATACTTCGGTGCACCTTGATTACAATAAAGGTGAACCACACCAATTACGGATGCATAATTATTTAGTTCTTGCTCTTTTGTCTACCTTCTCTCTCTCTCTCTTGTTCTCTTGTCTATGCTCTCTCTCTATCTATATATCTATCTTTCTCTCTCTCTTAATATTTAGCTCGCCTACTTATCCCTATCCTGGTGTACCCGTCCGTGATAGTTTGTTCACCTTCCCTTCTTGTTACCTTGTCCGACTCGGCCTTAAGCCAAGTAATGGCAGCCTTGGAACAACTTCAATTAGAAAATGAAAGCCTTCTTCAATCATTACAGGAGCTTCAAAATAGCATAGCCAACAACCCTCCACCCGTTAGGCCTCACCTTCCGTTAGCACCTAACCCAACCCCTTCCTCTTCTCATTCATATGTCCTCGAAACTAACGTCAGCCTACCTGACAAATTCAACGGCTCAAGGGCGCATCTTCGTGGCTTCATCAATCAAATTCAGCTTATCATCCCTTACAACCCCAACGTTATGCTCATGATTTCTCTCGGGTTGGCCTCGTTGGCACCCTTCTCTTGGGACCAACACAAGCGTGATTTGCACCATTGATCGAGACCTCATCCCCACTCTTAGACAACTTTCCTGCCTTCCTTGCGGAGCTTGAAACCACATTCGGAGAGACAGATCGACGACGAACGACACTCACGAAACTCTATTCCTTACAGCAAGGCTCTCGTCTAGATTCCGTTTATGCTTCAGAGTTTCGTCAGATCACATGCGATGATAGCTGGGATAACCAACCTTTATGCGACTAATTTCATCAAGGCCTCAGAAAGGATGTCAAGACTCTTCTCTTAAACTTTTCGGAGCCCACATCATTGTCCCAGGTAATCTCCCAAGCCATTCAATGTGATAATCGTCTTTTCGAGCTTCGACAAGAGGAATGGGGGACTCGAAGCTTTCCGTCTTCCTCCTGCAATGCTCCACTCACAAGGCCATATATATCAGTTTCACCAAGCACGTCACGGTTGCCATCTTCCAATGATACTCATACCCCGATGGAGGTCGACCCTCGTACCCCAATTGAGATCGACCATGCTCGGTTCCAACCATTAACCGATGTCCAACAGCAACATCGACGTGACAATGGCCTCTGCCTCTATTGTGGTACCCCCGGCCATGTCATCCGCCATTGTCCGATGCGCGGCCCTCATCATCAATCCCACCGTGTAGGTCTTGCTAAGGTTTCTCGACAACAAGAAAACGATCGTGCACGTCTTGCGGAGGTTTCTGGACAACAGGAAAATGAGCAAGTCCGCCTGCAATAGGATCCACGTCGCGGGACACTTCCCATCGCCCTACTTCTCTATGCTCCTACAATTCAGTCATGCCAGAAGGAGGTTTTACTTTGCAAGTAAGTCTTTGTTTTGGGTCTATTTCAATAAAATCCCATGCCTTGCTCAATTCTGGTGCATCTACTTATTTCATCGATATTGCATTCGTCCGAACACATAAAATCCCCAACGTCCACACAACACAACCCATATCTGTTGAAGCTATTGACGGACAGGTTCTCTCTTCAGGGGCGGTTACTGAATCCATTGTCTCGTTGGTACTTCAAGTCGGGTTCCACCATGAGGTATTAACATTCTATCTCATTGCAACCCCTCGACATCGATTGTTTTAGGGCTCTCCTGGTTGGAAGCACACAATCCGATGGTGGATTGGTGCAGCCACTCCATCACCTTTCCACAAACACCAACGCTGTCGTAGTGTATTTCGTACACTACGTGAAAAAGTAAAAAATAATATAACCGATTTAATTACATATAAATAAATAAAATAATATATCAAGATATTTATCACGTGCATAGGGCAAGATTTGAACCCTGTACCTCCACGTAGCCAAACCTCAACTTTACCATTATGCTACCTTATCTTTAGTGTTCTATAAATAGATTTAATAACTATAATTGCTTTATTTGCGCCTACCTTTATTAAAAGGTAAATCATGTATTTTTAGAGTGCGTGAATATTTTATAGAAAAACGCAAGCGACTAAAAAGTGACTCATGCACATCTAGCGTGCATGAGCACTATATTTAGCAAATAAAAGCAAGGATTAGAAAAGCATCACATGCACATTTAGTGTGCATGAACATATTAGAAAAAAAAGCATGTAGTTATGCTTAGTCTCTCCCATCACTACATAAGGATGGGGAGCACAATGTAATAGGTGTGTGAAAAATATTTGGGAAATTGGATATATTTCCTAAAATACCAACAATCAATAAAATATACTCGTGGGATTCACGAAGTTTAAGATAATCTATCTCTTTCAATCTAAATTCATATTCTTACATAAATATTGATTAATGTAATACTTGTGGGATTCACAAGGTTTGATCTCTTTTCTCAATCTACTCTAATCTATTCTAAATTATTTCAATTTATTACTACGATTTAGATAAACTAAAACAATTATACTTGTGGGATTCACAAGTTTCTATATCTCTTTCTTATAATCTATTCATATTCATAACTAGATTAGCCTCAAATTCTTCCTCCTCCTAGTCCAAAACCCCGGTGGTTCCCACCCGACTCACGCAAACGATCCGGAGCCGAAAGGCACGACAACGCGGGTCTCTTCCACAAACACCGTTACTTGTATGGTGGTTGCTTTCAGCTTGGGTGCACATTCTTCTGATCTCAACTCAATCTCCGACGTTGTTGATTCTAGTGTGGTCGCTTCCGTGCCCGTTGTGTCACAGGACGTCTCTGTTCCTGTCACCAATTTGCCCGCAAGATATAGCGATTTTTTGGACGTGTTCGAAAAATGAAATGCAGACCGGTTACCGGCACATCGCCCCTATGATTGCCCAATCGAACTCCAAGATGGCGCACATCCACCATTTGGGCCCATCTATGGGCTATCTGAACCCGAACTTGAGGCTCTTCACACATATCTGGATGAAAACCTCGCCAAGGGCTTCATTCAACCCTCCAAATCACTGGCTGGGGCCCCAATCTTATTTTTCAAGAAGAAGGACGGCTCATTACGCCTATGTGTGGATTATCGGGGTCTCAACAAAATTACGGTACATAATCATTATCCCTTGCCTTTAATTCCAACACTCTTTGACCGACTTCGAACCCGGCGTATCTTCTCCAAAATCGACATACGGGGAGGGGAGCCTACAATCTTGTGCGTATCAAGCCAGGAGACGAGTGGAAAACTACCTTTCGAACACACTATGGACATTTGGAGTACAAGGTGATGCCTTTTGGTCTCACTAACGCCCCGACGGTCTTTCAGCACATGATGAACAATATATTTCGGGAGTATCTCGATCACTTTGTGGTGATTTACCTTGACAACATTTTAGTATTTTCTTCCAACATAGAGGAGCACACCCGACACGTTCGACTAGTTCTATCCAAACTTCAGGAACATGGACTTTACGCCAAAAGTGAGAAATGTGAATTCGATCGGACCACTAGCGAATTCCTAGGCTACGTGATTTCACCCTCCGGGATCATAATGGATGCATGCAAGGTAGCGGCAATAACCGATTGCCCTATCCCTACTCAGTTGAAAGAGGTACAATCATTTCTCGATTTTGCAAATTTCTATCAACGATTTACCAATGGTTTTTCCTCTTTAGTGCAACCTCTAATCATCCTTACTAGAAAAGATACTCCATTTCTTTGGAGCTCTGCGGCGCAAAGTGCTTTTGATGCCCTCAAGGCAGCTTTTCTCATAGCCCTAGTGTTGGTCCACCCCGACCCCACAAGGCCCTTCCAAGTTGAAATCGATGCCTCCGACTTTGCCATTGGAGTTGTCTTGTCCCAACCAGACGACGAGGGCATACTACATTCTATTACCTTCTATTCTTGGAAGTTTACCGCCTCGGAAATCAATTATCCGGTCTACGACAAGGAGCTTGCAACAATCATATCTGCCTTCACTGAGTGGTGACCCTATTTGGCGGGGGCCCAACATCGCATCCAGGTGTTGACCGACCACAAAAATCTAATTTACTTCACCACCAGTCGTACATTGAATCGGAGGCAAGCCCGATGGTCATCTTTTCTCATCGACTACGACTTTGAAATCTTGTTTTGACCTGGAGTTCAACATGGGAAAGTTGATACCCTCTCTCGGTGTCCTGATTTTGCATTGCGCCCAGGAGATGACGCATATTCACAACAATCCCATTGTTTGTTGCGGCCTGATCAACTTCAGATGTTCGCCACCTGCATGTTGCATGATGATTCTTTGCTCAACGAGATTTCCACTACAACCACGTCAGACCCATTCGCCAAAGAAATCATGGCCCGCATCAATGACCCATCTTTGGGCATGAAAAGCTCATATCTCAACCAATTTACAACCCAGGATGGGTTGCTATATCGTAATCATCTCTTGTACGTTCCCAAAGGATCATGTCGGACACAAGTACTACAAAACTGTCATGATGATCCTCTTGCCAGCCACTTTGGGGTCACGAAAACCCTAGAATTGCTATCTTGAGTGTTTTGGTGGCCCCAACCTTGGAAATTTGTCAAGGAATTTATCAAGAAATGTGATGTATGTGCTCAGTCCAAAATGTCTCACCATCAGCCATATGGTCTTTTCCACCCTCTCCCCATTCCAAGTCAACCATGGGTCTCTCTATCCATGGACTTTATCACTAACCTCCCTCTGGTTGGTGGCCATGACACGGTGCTAGTCATTGTCGATCGGTTTTCGAAGATGGCTCACTTTGTCCCATGTTCCAAAACCATTTTCGGGGAAGAGACATCTGACCTTTTTCTTAAAAATGTTGTTCGATTACATGGCTTACCCGAGGATATCACCTCTGATCAAGATTCTGAGTTCATTTCCCACTTTTGGCGACGACTTCTACAAACATTCGGGACTTTTGTAAACTTGTCCTCAACATATCATCCTCAAACTGATGGACAAATGGAACGAGTCAACCAAATGCTCGACCAATACCTTCGGTGTAGCATGAGCTAACAACAAGAGGATTGGGTGGGCTTCCTTGCAATGGCAGAATTTGCCTACAATAATAGTATCCATGCTTTGACTAAGATTTCCCCCTTCTTTGCAAACTATGGATTTCACCCTCGTTTCAGCATTTCCATACTTGCAACTTCGGTCAATCCATCGGCAGAGACGCGTGCCCGCGCTTTACACGATGTCCATCGTGATCTCTCCTTGGAGCTCTGTGTCGCTATCGACCAATATAAAGATCAAGCGGACCAACATCGCTTGGCTGCATCGACGTTTGTAGTTGGGGACATGGTTTGGTTGTTACGTCGCCACATTGCCACCACACGTCCTTGTGCAAAATAGGACTACAAAAGATTAGGCCCTTTTCATATCACCGAGTGGATCAACCCAGGCGCCTTCTGGTTAGCACTTCCTCCAACATTCAGGATTCACAATGTTTTTCACGTTTCTCTCATCGAACTCTACCATCCTTCTCGAATTCCGAGACGACAACCTCCTCCACCGCCACCTATGGAATTGTCGACGGGCGAAGAATATGAGGTTGACAAAAATCCTCGACCCTCGATATCGTCGTCGACAACTCCAATATTTGGTCTTATGGAAAGGTTACCCCATTTCGGACGCCACATGGGAACCAATTACACATTTACAAAATGCTCCGGAGGCCATTCGCTATTTTCATTAATGATACCCACATAAGCCAGCAACGAGTTCTGGGAGGCGGCCTTAGAGGGAGGATAATGTCATCGACACGATGGAATGTAGGAGGTTGAACCCATGACATCTTGGTCTTATTGGGCAACCTTAACAATTGAGCTACATCCATCTATGCATTATTGTATTGTATAAGTTTCAACTTATTACATTTTATGTTGATCACTAGAACTTTCAAGAAACTTTTAGAGAATGCATCTTCATGCACTCTCTAGAAGTTTCCATGCACTCTCTAGATGTTTCCTAACTTGCATGCATACCACCACATTCTTGTATAAATACTTTGGTGCACCTTGATTACAATAAAGGTGAACAACACTAGTTATAGAAGCATAATTTAGTTCTTGCTCTTTTGTCTACCTTCTCTCTCTCTTGTTCTCTTGTCTATGCTCTCTCTCTCTCTATATATATCTATCTTTCGCTCTCTATTAATATTTAGCTCGCCTACTTATCCCTGTCCTGGTCTACCCGTTCGTGACATCTGAAGAGGAAAACCAAACACAAGTGGATACCAAGCCATAAAGCTACTCGTTGTACAAAAGCAATTAAGAAGATAAGGGAATGTGAGTTATGCTGCCTAGAAGCTATGGGCGGGATACCTTTTACATCTGGACCATGGGCCACACCCACATCGAAACACTTTGACCTCTTGCTCCTTTGCAAGAAACTTGGATAGAAATGAAACTAGTCCTAACACATAGTCATTTCCTTTATAGAATATGTTACACCATAACATCTTTTTGTACCACATTAAAATTCTTTTATCTATGTTTTTTTTTCCGATGATTGGGCACACATCTCATTATTGTAACCAATTATCTCATGGGCATATTTGGTCTTAGAAGACTCTCTCTCACTCTAGTATTAGTTTACCCTAGTGGTAAATCGTTACACTACAAGCACTACATCTTGGGTTCGAAACTTAGTTGGGCTCTCTCTCTCTCTCTCTCTCCCTTGTAAATAATGGCTTTCATTACGAAAGAAAAAACTCCACCATGAATAACTTACTACAAAGTATAGAACCCTTCTATCTAGGGCTCTAAAGACTACTACGACTCCAAACTCAATGCCACCCTACACACCAATTCAAATGGCGAATATGATGATATGTGACCTCGCTATGTTCTCCATGATGATGGTACTTATTTTGTTCAAGTAGGAATCGACAATGGCTCGGCTCAAGCCTAAACTGAACCGTTAACTATTTCTAAACGGTTGGGCAACTTGGTTCGGTTCTTAACTTCCTAACCGGTTTGAGCTCGGTTTGGGATGGCTCAAGCTGAACAGAATTGATTAGGGCCAAACCAGTTAGCCTAATCCGGTTTAGGAACTGGTTTGGAAACTCCCAACTTGTTTAGGCTTAACCGGTTTGGTTTGGACAAGGACAAACCGGATAAGCCGAAACGGAACCGATTGCCGACTCTTAGCTTGGAAACCTAGTTTGGGCCAAATCAATTTCCAAGCCGATTAAGCCTTAATCAGCTTGGCTTAATCTGTTCCTAAACCAGTTTAGGCTTAACGAGTCTGACCAAACTGGTTATCCTAATCTGGTTTAGGCTTAACCGGTTTGGTGTGGACAAGGCCAAACCAGATAAGCCGAAACCGAACCATTACCGACTCCTAGAACTTTGTTGTAAATAGAGAGAGAAGAGGCTATATTTGTAATATTGGAAAACCAGAAACCTCCCCTGCTTCCCCTGCTTCTGTCTGTCTGTAGCAGAAAAGAAGAAGAAGAAGAAGAAGAAGAAGAAGAAGAGGATATGGTGGATCTCGCTCTCCATGGCCACATCTTTCGTCTCTCCCTTCCTCTGCCCCTCTGTCAAGCAGGTAAGCATCAAACCCTATTCCCTTCCTCCCTTCCCTCTCGCTCTCTTTCCTTAACACGGCGAGCCCCCTCCCCTCTCATCCCCCCAACGTTCGCCAATCGAAGCCCCGATCTCGACAGCGATTCTTCCGGTGCTGCTCAGGAATCCTCGGACGAGATTCCCTCACCAAAGACTCCCGATGAAGAAGAAGAAGAAGTAGTAGTAGAAGCAGGAGCATCTAGACAGGAATATTCGGCTGAGGCAAGAGGGGAATCTTCTCCTAGGAAAAGATTCCAGTTTTTTAGGCTTCCCCGGGGATGGTTTGGGCGCAGCGGGAGAGAAGAAGAGGAAGAAACGACGTCTAAGAAGAAACGACAGGGAAATGAAGAAGATTTTGAAGGGCTTCTTGCATTCAACGATGGATATTTCCAGATCGAGTGGCGGGAGATTGTGGATCCGACACCTGAGAACGTTTTAGCTCTTCTGCTCACTGGTTTGTTAGGGTTAGCTATTTTACAAATATTCTGGCAGCTCTTTTTAGTTGCCATAACCATAACCTTAGCAGGTCTGAAATATTCAGTCATTGCTGTGATTCTTCTTGCTCTCTTGATCGTTTTCTTGTGACCATTTTCTCAAGAATCTTTCATGGTGTATATAAACATTTTTGCGTTGGAGATATTGAGAATTCTGATCTGCTATCCGTGATGTATATACAATTTTTCTGGGAAATGCAAATATTGAGCATTTCGAGAGAAGCATTCATGATGTGCATACAATTTGGCTTTCGGAAATGTCAAGTATTTGGAGAAGTTTTCGGGGTGAACATAACATTTTCTTTTCGGAACATTTTGATTTGTTAAGACCCTTTTGACAGTAGCTTTCATGGTGTATATGATGTTTTGAGACCATTTCTCAAGTAGCTATCTGGATGTAGTGGCCATTTCAAGTAGATTTCATGATGTATATAGCATTACCCTTTGGAATGTTGATACATTGATGCCCATTTCTTAAGTAGCTTTCATGATACAGTGGCCGATTTGAGCAGATGTCATTAATGTATGTACCATTTACATTTGGAATATTTTAATCATCTGAGACACGTTCTCTAGTAGCTCTCTTTGCTTTTGGAGTATTGATTTGTTGAGACCAATTTTCAAGCTGCTATCATGATGCAATAGAATTAGGGCTTGAAATCTTTGATGTTTTGAGACTGTTTCTCAAGTAGCTTGCGTGAAGTTTTTGGAAGAAATTCTTATCTTTTCATGCGAGAGACTAAGAAGAATGGTGAGAAAAGTATGGATTTTGGAAGAGAATTGATTTATTTCTATCTGGAATTTTACCCCTTCATAAATATGTTTCAACTGGAAAATTTTCAAAAGACAAAATTTAAACCAGAAAGTATTGTTTTTAGTGAATGAGTGATCTTCTCTTTTCTAGTCAAAATTTAAACCAGTGGATGTCACATATATCTTTTCTTCAGTCAGCAGCAAAGCTATCAAATCAGTAGTGGATAGCAAACATATATTTTCTTCAGTAACCAACAAGCCATCAAATTAAGTAGATTGTATACGATCTTATTCTCTATATCGTCTTGTCTTGGGATCAACTGTACTGTACAACTTCATATAAGTAAATATCATACAATAATCCTCCCTGAATGACAAAAGAATTTGATAATATCCAACGATTATATGGTCCCTGTGCAGAAAAATTAAAATTTCATTACAGATTCTTTTTTGACCATACCATTTCTGGCCTTCGCTGTCACATTTCATCATTTAGAGCAACCATCAATTCAATATTGTAATGCATACATATACCCTGCAATCGCTGTAATGGGGATTGTTTTGGATTCTCAATTTTGTTGTCTCATGATCCATTGTAGAGCTTCCAGGAAGACAGTAAATGTTGGCAATCATTAAAAGGCATCATATCTTTAATCATTTGGTGTTGATGGATGAAAAACATGTGTTCCTTTCGCCATATGAGGGCTGTGATGGGGATGGCTTCAGCCACTGATGCCTCATCTCAGCTTCAACTCACATACTAACTGAGGTTAGTTGGTTCTTCAGCATATAGCAACCATCAATCGGTGTGAGCATTATATAAACTTTCATTCATTATACAGTGGTCATTAATGGATGGTTTGACCAGTAAGCATGGTAATGTGGGTCTCAGCATATGTTTCCATTTATAAACCATGTGTATTATCTTAATTTGAGGAGTTGGACAGTGATGATTTTTAAATAATTTTTCTAATGGCTAGAGTATATGCATTTCTTGGCCCACATTTCAGACTATGATGGAGTTAAACTACCATTTATCTTTTCTTCCTATTCCATTCTTGCTACCTATCACTACTCACATCCATGATTTTGCTATGATAACTATTTTTAAACAGCACTTCCAATATGCATCCAATCTTTAGTTCTATTATTTGATGCAGCTAAGTAATTTTCGCCAGCTGCATAAGCCATATTAATCAACGTTATTTAAGTCTTGCCAATCTCAATGCATTACCTTTTGAGCATTCATGACAAATAATAATACATATACAAATTTTTAGGATGTTAGAGAATAGTATGATTATGTTTAAACTTTTTTGAAGCATCCCTGTCTTAAGACAGGCATACTCAGATGTACATTACAGAGCTGAGGGATATATCACAAAGCATATGTGCATATGAAGGGTTTGTTCTGTTCAACAGTTGGCTGTGCAATCAACCATAAAGTTATACCATTCAACCCATGTTCTTTCGCCAGTCTAAATAGTTCATCATCTGCATTCTGTCTTAAGCAAACACTACCTTTTTCTACTGTAGAACCATAAAAAACATATCTAACATTGATTTGCTGCTCAAATTTGGTATAATGACTCTCTTAGGAATTAAATGAATATTGAAAATTTGTGGGTCTGCATAAAGATGAGAAACCTTCTTCAATCCTTTGCAAGTAAAGTAAACATTCACGACAAATCTAGGCTAAGTCAAAGACGGTCTCGTACATTCCCTTTTCTACATCTTTTACTGGCAATGATTGGACTCCGGTGCTTAGTGATTCATAATGTGCCTCATTAGATCACACAGATTAATAATTAAGGATGCTTCAAACTATTTGTGCCTTTGTCAAAGGGCCATGCGCTAATGCCTCTTCATCTTCCTCAAACCCTTGCATTTGCACTTGTTGAAGTTTGTAAAACTTTGTCGCTGCCGCCCGCTTTCTCATCGACTTTACACCAATAAGAATGCCGATCGCCACCACCACCACTATGGCAACTGGAAGATACCACTGTAATGTAAAGAAAACAAGAGATTTGCTTTAATGCCAGTGAAGTAACTCTCAAGTGCTAATGTACTCACCCATTTGAAAAGATCTTGGGTGTATCAGCATAGCAGATTGAATAGGGAGAGCACCACTTATATACAGCTTGGATGGGTACCACCACTTAAGGTGAGGTGTTCAATGATAGAATTTAGAACAGGAAAGGGGTGAATTTTATTTGTGAGTGTTTCTTTAGGAGACCTTGAATGCATGAGATATAGAGATTTAACATCAAGCAAAGGTAACCCAAGCGTATAACAGAAATTAAGTTGCAATCACCTCATCATGATCCTTGTGCTTATTAGTATTGAAGGATCCTGTCGGCTGCTTACCGCTGACAGAATCTGGATTAACACACAGACAAAAAAAAAAGTGTCATATAATGGAACTAGAGACTAGATGATATTACTAAACAAGAGGGAATAAATCCACAAGCAAATCTTACTTACTCTTTACTGTTGGCATTGAACAATCTTGGCTACCCTTCCAGTCAGCTGGACAATCACACGGGTCCTCAGCTTGTATGCATTCAGCATTGTGGAAGCAGTACGAATCGCCGCATGGTATTCCCTCTAATTCACAATTTTCCCCCGCATACCCTTCTTCGCACAAACAAGTGTAAGTTTCCCCTTGGACAATCTCATTGCAAGTCCCATTTTGGCACCAGAAGCTGTTAGTACCATCGCACATGGTCCGAGGTATGTCGCAAAATTTACCCCTGAAAGAAGGTAATCAAGGGATCTCTCTCTCTCACACACTCTCTCCTGTCTCTCTCTCTCTCTCTTCTGTCTCTGTTGGCTTGGATGCTGATACCATGCCATCAAAGTCATAAAATTGACAGAATCCAAGTTCAATCTCTGGCTATGGGCTTGGCCCAGTCCCCCCAATTGATCATCATGGAAGATCCAAACAGTGAAATTCGGAAAGAAGGTTTGTTTTTTTCATTTCAGCTTTTACTTTTATATTTTGTTCTTCCATTTTAAAATCCCCCATGTACACAGTTGCCCCATTGCAGACATTAATATAACACCATCATTATCCTTCAAAGATTTACCCCACTGGAAAACCATATTTCTATTAACCGATAGACCTAGGTTGAAAATCATGCCAATTTACTCAATGGCTGTGAAGTGTAGGAGTTGAATTGCATGAAATTATCGTCTTTGTCGAACAACCTCAGCAAAGTGAGTTATATCTGTTGGTTTGTCTCTGCCTCTGCCTCAGATAACCTCTGAGAACGAGAACGAATTCTATCTATCTCTCTTCCTTTCTTCACACACATGCACATCCAGTAGCATTGTTCAGCATTAGGATCCGCATATCCAACCAGCAGTGTTGCTAGAAATCAGGATCCAAATCTATTACAAAATTACTCATTCAACCTATTAAACATGATCAATTAATCAGAACATGTGGATTTATTCTCCATTCAAATCATATAGCTTCAGATCATGGATGCATCATATGATACATCCATATAATATGTAAATTGAAATAATGGAGTCTACATGTATAGATCGTGTGCACAAAAAAGATCTTAAGACATTAGAGCACATACATAATGTGTTGTATGTATGTACAGTGATGTGAAAGTATCTATGATGCAAGTATTGAAAAGTCTCTGTGTGTGTGTAAAGGTACTATCACGATTCAGATCATATCTGATCTGGAATACCCATATAGTCGTGATGGGTATTTTCTGTGGGGTGAGTCGTATAATCTTCTGCTGTAAAGGTCCAAGGCAGTGAGGATAAATGTGTTCATATTATTCATAATATACTATCTTGAACACATATAAGAACATACTGAATACACACATATTCAACAGAGTATATGCAAATTGCACATAATATGCATGCATGCATGCATTACTGCACATATATAATACATAATGCACATTTACACACAATTTACAGCAGAAGGGAAACCCTGCCATTTCAGATCCAATGCAGTAAATTCAGGAAGTAAAACAGAAGAAGGAGAACAGAGAGAATGGAGATTTATAGCAGAATAAAGGTTTAAAGTGTGACTGTGAGTATGTGTGTGTGTGTGTGTGTGTGGAATTACCCCAAAAATGATCGATCCCCAAGAAGCATTGTAGAATTGCTAGGAAGGTCACATATGCAGACACCATCGCTGCCGCAATTCTCTGTCCTGCATCTTGAATCGCAGTGCTGGGAAGCAAGGGAGGGAGGGGACATGGAGACAAGAAGGAGAAGAAGAGGGATGGTGATGAGAGAGGAGGAGGAAGAAGAAGAAGCCATAGCTGAATGTGAGAGAGAGGTCGGATGAAGCACTGTAGAGACGTGGGATATGGATGGATATCATCACACGGGGAACTTGCAGCTTCTTCTGCATCATCATCATCATCATCATCATCATCATCATCTGTGGCTCGATTGAATTGAATCGAGATTCGAACCCACGACCTCCTCTTCCCAAAAAGCCCACAAAGAAAAAGAATAACAAATTGATCTCACACTATTTCCTATATATATATATATATAGATATACCATAGAGCTAGCTTTGCTTCACTTATCTTTTCTTTCCTACTTTTCGTCATGGAACCTCTCGAGAGAAGCCCAAGTGAAGGCCCCGATGATCCCTCCATCTGGGTCCTCGGAAAACCCGACCGTGACCGCTGGGCCCGAGCCCACAGACCCAATCTTCTAGGCACCAATGCCCTGGCTACGGGTGGGTCGGGTCGGGTCGGGTCGGATCAATCACACCCATCCCCATGTAACAATGAAAAGATGGATCGAGATAAGGGTCCTAGTACTATGTCTTTGGTATTTTTGCCCTTATCTCTGCGTAAGTTGGACACTTGCATGTAAAGTGATACTCATCCTCTACCTCTATGTGACATAATCTATCTATCCTTTCCTCTCTAAGGACTCCATTAGTACGACCATTTCTCGATCTCATGTTCGTGAGATTATATTCTAAGTTGTCTAGTGGCAACCCTTAGTGCATTTGGTAAGACTGTATCTAGATATTTTGGTCATGTAATAAAATCTAACTTAGAGAAATGTGTGAGGTGTTTAAGTCGAGAGCTGGATCGGCTGAGGAAGCCAAGAGCTGGATCAGATGGAGACCGATCGACTACGATCGGATTGGTTGAAGAAACCGAGAGCGGGATCGGATGAAGATCAATCGGCTAGGCCGAGTCAGATGGAATCCAACAAGCCGTTAGGGACCTATATTCCTATTTTAGTACATAAGACTATTATAGGTTATTAGTGTCAAGCTTAGTTAATGAGCATTCAAGTACTTGTCAATACTTTTGTTTTATATAAACGGTTATGTTTGGTTTCAAGGCAAAGAAACCGAACCGTTTATATAAAACAAAAACCAAACCAAACCGTTTAGGAAAAGTTGACACCAAACTGAACCATTAAATAAAAAATTTAAACCTAACCATTTATGTCAAACTAATTAAACATCTAAATAAACAAAAATACATTAAATTAAATAAGCATTTAAGTTAAATTTATTAAATCAATAAAATAATTTAATTGAACCATTCAATTAAATAAACATTTATAAATTAATTAAATCAATAAAAAATCATTAATTAAACTATTAAGGTAAAAAAAAAAGTTTGCCAAAAACCTATAAACCCGAGGTTTAGAACCGAAACCGAACTTATTATCAAAAATCCAAACCATTAATTTTTTTTGGAATGGTCAATAAACCGTTAAACAATAGCTTAATAGTTTGGTTCGGTTTGAGTTGAAACCGTGCCCATTGCTACTTCTGTCAGTCCTAGGGCTTGTATAAAAGTGCTCATTGAGCACGTCATATGTACAGAGTGTTGATTATTTTGAATTAAGTATTGTTGTCTGCTCTCTTTGTCTCTCTCTCATATTGTGTATCTACATTCTCTGTGTTTACCTAACTGTTATACTTTCGGATAACCGACTATGTACTTTGTGTCTTCCGCATACACTTCTGCGCATATTCTTTTACATGGTATTAGAGCACAAGAGTTGAGAATCCTCTACATCTAACCGAAAAGCAAAGACTACACAAAGACATTCCTTCTTCTGGAACAACAAGAACATGGACATCTCACTTCCGACAAAGAAGCTCACCAGAAGTGTAAAGAAAGGAGAGTGATTGTATGCAGCGGTAGGACTATGTGTGTGTGTATGAGCACTTATGAGAAACAGAGAGAGAGAGAGAGAGAGAGAGTCTTAAGATGAGAAAACTATGTATTACTTCCAACAGTAACAAAGTTACAATAGGTTGGTTTAAATACCAACTAAACTAGGGCAAGGGCCCTTTCTACTATTTACAAAACTAGCCTGGTATGTCCATGAGCTAGTGTGAAACCTATTTCTATGGGAAGTTGAGTTTGATTCTCAAGACGCCCCTTCGAACACAACTTCCGGATATCGAAAAATTGTTTCGGATCGGTCTTCAGAACGCTTCAAACTTCGATTGTTCGGCTTTTCGGTTGCGTACTCCTTGTTCGGCTTCGATCAATCAATCGGTTCATTGTTCTGTACTCCCCCTCAAGCTCGGCTGGTCGAGAATAGATAGGCCAAGGTTCGACGCGAACTCCCGCAGCTTGTTGATACCCAGGGCTTTCATGAAAATGTCAACTACCTATAGATTCGTGTTGATGTGGTGTAAGTCTATATCTCCGGCTTGCATGCATTCGTAGATGAAGCGGTAGTGCACTTTGACATGCTTAGTTTGTACGTGGAATACGGGGTTCCGCGCCAGATAGATACTGCTCATGTTGTCGTAGTATAGACGAATCAAATCATTGATGGGTATGCCCAGATCCTTCAGTATACGCTTGAGCCATACGGCTTCGCACGCGGCGACCACCGTGCCCCTGTATTCGGCCTTCGTGCTCAACAGTGCGATTGTCGGTTGCTTGTTGCTACTCCATGAGATTGCTTTGCTACCGAGGGAGAAGACGAATCATGATGTTGACCGTCTATCCGCTTTATAACCTATCCAGTCCGCGTCTGTGTACCCTTCGAGTCAAATTATCGTATTTGACATGTATTTGATGTCGTAATCCATCGTACCACTGGCATACCGAAGTACCCTCTTTACGCAATCAAGATGAAGGTTTCACGGATTCTGCATGAATTGGCTAAGTAGGCCAACCGAATAGCTTAGGTCGGGTCGCGTAATGGTTAGGTAGATGAGGTTGCCGATCAATTGGCGATACTGAGTTGGCTCGCACTCGACTGTTCCAGAATCGATATCAAGCTTGAGATTACGGTCAAGCGGGGTGGACACAGGTTTGCACTCCATCATGCCAAACTTGTAGAGTAAGTTGAGGACGCAGTGTGGTTGTGAGATCATTATCCCGACTGGTGTCCAAATTACTTCGATGCCTAAGAAGTTATGGAGCTCGTGAAGGTCTTTCATTTCGAATCTACCGGAGAGAAGTGATTTGACCTTGTTAATCTCGGCAAGCTCCTTTCCTCTGCTGACCAAATCATCCACGTATAGGACGATGAAGGTTAGGCTATCTTACTCGTTTTGGATGTATAGAGAATTATCAGATTTTGACATTCAAAATCTGATTTGATGAAGATATTGCGTGATCTTCGAATGCCACACACGCGATGCTTGTTTGAGGTCATAGAGTGGCTTCTTGAGTCGGCACACGACATTAGGATGATGGCACGATTCAAAGTCGGGTGGTTGGATCATGTACACTTCCTCCTCTAGTTCCCATTGGAGGAAGGCGTTCTTCACGTCCATCTGATGGAGGTGCCACCCTATTGTTGCTCCAATTGCAAGCACGGTTCGCACAATGGGGCACAGTTGTCATCTTTGCCGGCGGGTCAAAGGTCTCTTCGTAGTCAACTCCGTGCATTTGTGTGTATCCTTTTGCAACAAGCCATGCTTTGAAGTGATTTATGGAGCCGTTGGCATTGTGTTTCACTTTGTAAATCCATCGGCAGCCAATCGCTTTCTTGTGCGAAATGTGAGGAATGAGATCCCATGTCTCGTTTTTGCATAGGGCTTGCATTTCTTCATTCATCACGTCGACCCATCGCAAATCCTTTACGACTTCGAAAAAGGTTTCCGGCTCCCGTATTGATGTTACCTTCATCATAAAGGCGTAATGATACGCCATGTAATTGTTGTAGCCGAATCAGCTTACGGGGTTCTTTTCACGAGTGGATCAGCGGAGCTTCTCGTTTGTGGATACTAAGGCTTTCATCGCTCCATTTGTCCAGATGTCAAGGGCTTCGAACTCACTATCGAGGGAGTGAGTCGATTCGTTGCCGTTGAAGTGATCGTCTTCATACTCTGGCATTTTCGCCTTCCCTTTCTCCAGCTTCGGACTCGGTCGAGATGTGCTTTGATCACTCGGAGGTTCTTGTGGCCCATTTATTTGGGTCGTGATTGGACTTTCGTCGACCCTAAACCCTAAACCCTTGCCTCTATTTCGATGTATTCCGGGTCGAGTGGAGTCGGAGTCGAGGTTGTCTCTGGTGCGTACCAGGATGCGAACTCGTCGAAAACGACATCTCGACTTGTTTGAACTTTTCGGGTAGATGGATTGTAGCATTTGCACCCCTTTTGTTTGAGCGAGTACCCCACGAGGATACATTTCTCTGACTTCAGGTCGAGCTTTTGTTGCGTATCATCAAGAATATGCACATAAGTGATTGAGCCGAAAATACGAACATGTGATAAGTCCGACTTCTTACCAAGAAACTTCTCGTGGGGGCTTGCATCGTGTACTCCCGAGGTTGTGCACCTTTTCATGAGGTATACGGTCGTGTTCATCGCGTCTGCCCAGTATTATTTCGGCAAGTTCTTCTTGTTCATCATTGCTGGTGCAACCTCTACTATGTGCTAGTTCTTCCGCATGGCTACGCCATTTTGCTGAGGTGTGTGATGACATGAAAATTCTCATCGAATTCCTTCATTTCGGAGATACGTCATAAACTCATCTGAGAAATATTCTTTGCCTCCATCTGATCGAAGGCAGAGTACGTGCCAACTTGTAGTTTTTTTGAATTCGGCTTTGAACCTCTGGAAGTGTCCGAACACTTCGCTTTTCTGTCTCATCGGGTAGATCCAGGTGTGCCTGGAGAAGTTGTCAATGAATGTGATGTAATATCGGCATCTGCCGAGTGTGGTTGTCTAGGCCGGTTCCCATACATCGGAATGTACAATATCCAGGATCCCTTTGCTCACATTCCGCTCTTTTGGGAATGGATGTTGGCATTGCTTTCCGAACTGGCACGGTTTTTGAATTGTACGAGTCGTAATCTCCTTTGCAGTAAAGTTCGGGAGTCTGATTACGACTCCTTTCGATTTCATGTTCTGAATCTTTTGGAGATTGATGTGACCAATTCTCTTGTGCCACAAGTTTAGGTCGGTTTTGACTTTGAGGCCCTTTGCAAACATGGTCGATTTTATCTCGTTTGATTCGAGGACAAACATACGGCCTTCACGACGGTCGTGAGCTACGACTTGATCACCTCTTTCGATAAAGCACCCATCATTGTTGAATCGTACTTGCATTCCTTGTTCGACAATCTAGCCAATCGAGACCAGGTTTTTTGTGATGGTAGGCACATGCAGTACGTTCCTGAGGTAGGTTTGTTTGTCGTCGTTTCCGAATGGGACGTTCCCGATATGTTGTATTGGATGAGTCATGTCATCGTCTGTCTCAACATATCCAAGATGTTTGGGTTTTCATAATTCCCGAAACCAATCTTCATGAGATGTCATGTGGCCGGATGCTCCCGAGTCAACAAACCATACATTCTCTGAGGGCGTGGTGCTTGTTTCACCTTGTGTCGCCATTGAGTGCACTTTGTGCCTCATCATGAACATTCCGCTACAATCGTCGTAGTCGGAATTCGATGCATAATTCGTGAACATTCTGCTACGATTGTCGTAGTTGGAATTCGATGCGTAGTTCGTGAGTTGTCCGCTAGTTGAAGCCGACTCTCGCTTCTTCTTTCGGCACTCCTCTTCGTGATGACCCCCCCTTCTGCCAAACTCTCTGGGATTGTTCCTGTCCGCTTGCCATTGGTGGCAGTTATGCTCTTGGGTCTGCTGACCGTGACGGCCTTGTCCGAATTGACCTCTATTTCCATGACCGAAATTTCTTCCATCATCCAACTGGGAGTAGAGCATCTGACTCTCTAGTGCATTGCTCCTTTGTCGGGCCTGATTTTCCTCGACCAACAATATTGACTGGAGATCAAAAAAGGTGGGAGGATTCTCTCTTGCGAGGACAACAGACCTTATTGCGTTGAATCGAGGTGCCAAGCCTCTGAGGCATATCTGCACCATTTCTTCATCGTCAATGCCAACATTGATCAACCCGAGGGCATCGCACAGATCCTTGATCTTCAAGGCGTAGCTGCCAATTGACATGTCCCTTTGTTGAATGCCATTCAACTCTTGACGAAGCTGGAGCTTGCGGGCAACCGTATTGGCTGTGAAGATCCTCTTGAGATTGCCCCACGCTTCTTTCGGCGTTTTCGTCTCTCGAATATAGCCAAGCGTGTGATCATGTACGCATGATGCAAGACAATACAACACACGGCTTGCGGCCTGCTCCCAAACAGGATAGTCGGCGTGTGTTGGGTTGGGCTGCGTTTCATGAGCTCCTTCAATATAGCTCCAGTATCCTTGTCCGACAAGGTACTGATGCATCTTGTACTCCCAAGATGCGAAGTTTGTCCTGTCGAGCTTCTCCGTAGGAGAGCGTTTCCCATCTGAGTATTCATGATGATTTCTTCTCTGTTTCTTGAACCGGTTCTGTTGATTGTCGGTATGTAGAACACCACAGTCAATTAGTGTTGATCAAAAAACCACAAGCTCTGATACCATGTAAAGAAAGGAGAGTGATTGTATGCAGCGGTAGGACTCTATGTGTGTGTGTGTGTGTGTGTGTGTATGAGCACTTATGAGAAAGAGAGAGAGAGAGAGAGAGAGAGAGAGAGAGAGAGAGAGAGAGAGAGAGAGAGAGAGACTTAAGATGAGAAAACTAGTATTACTTCCAACAGTAACAAAGTTACAATAGGTTGGTTTAAATACCAACTAAACTAGGGCAAGGGCCCTTTCTACTATTTACAAAATTGAGCTAGTGTGAAACCTCTTTCTATGGGAAGTTGAGTTCGATTCTCAACAAGAAGCAACTATGTATCTCGGTCATATAAGATGCACTAGTATCTCCTCGGGACACGGATACTAGAGCTATGTCGAAGGAGCTAATGATGCAGCATCGGATGCGACACACAAGGACTTTTCGTCCTAGGAGCAGGTAACAAGTAGAGTTATGTACTACTTCGTGTCCAATGTCAAAGAATAACCACCAAGCTACATCCAAGACGCCAAAACGCTAAAGGATGCTTGGGGAAATCTGAAGAAGATTTTCGCCGCAAGCACAACAACCAGAAAGCTATAGCTCAGACATGAGTTGAGAAATGTCTGACAAAAAGACATGACGATGGTTGATTACACCTCCAAGGTAAAGGAGATTTGCGACTGGCTCAGCTTCATCAACATGACGGTTGAAGAGGACAAGATGGTGCAAATTTGCCTTAGAGGTCTGGCGTAGAAGTTTGGATCATTCCGAACGACGATCTACACGAGCGAGAATACCTCGTCCTTCTTCGAGTTGTAGTCAATGCTTATTGTTGAAGAGAACCACATGGGTGCGTCGACAAGCATGCACGCCGACAACAAGATGTTGTACACGGAGACTGATAGGCCCCGTGGTCATGGTGGATGAGGCAGGTCTGCATGTAGTGGAGGCGGCCAACAGGAGCAGAACCAAAGGCATAATAGAAATGCCGACAATAGTTCTAGACCCTCCACAAGCAGGGGGAGTCAAGGCAGTGTTAGAAGCCGACAAGGAAAGCCAACGACAAATTGTTGGTATTGTAGCCGGAAGGGCCATAGAGAGAGTGAGCGTTGGAAGAAGCACGCCGATTCGGATAGAGTTGGATCGAGCCGGGGTGACGTAGATGTGCGTCAAAGATTGCACTACACTGAAGGCTTAGGTTAGGGCAAGCCGAAATGGGCCCAACCTTCGTAATGAAGCATAAAGCCAACTCGATGGTGACGAGCACCTCGAAATCAAAGGAGGTGTGGTATGTGGACTCGGACGCATTGAATCACATGACGAACCATGAAGAAGGGTTCTCCTATCTCGAGAAGCTGGAGTAGCCGGTGGTCGTCGAAACCGACGACGATACTCCTCACCCTATCAAACATATCGGAGATGTCCCATTGAGCCATGTCGCCCAGAAAGGGATCATGAGGAGTGTCCTGCACGTCCAAACAATCACCAAAAGCTTGGTGTCGGTCGGATTTCATCGAAGAAGAAGGCAAGATCATTGCACAAAGGGCGTCGAGAAGGGAGGATCCTAACCCCCCCCCCCCCACATGTGATGATGCGTTCAACTCACGATCTGACCTTTTCCATTGCAAAATTTAGCATTTATGTATCATTTCCCGGAGAGAGAGGGCCAAACCCAAAGCTAGGCTTTGAGATAAATATTAAAGCCAAAGCCAAAGCCAAAGCCAAGACTAGATAGAGCCCAAGGGTGTTGGGGCTGATTGCTTGGGCGATACGTCTGAGTCTCTGTCTCTCCATATATATATATATACGAAAGTGTGTTTGTGATTGTCCGCCAAGTGTGAAACCAAGCTGCATCTCTAGGTCTCCTGCTCCTTCTGCTCCTGCTCCATCTTCTGCTTCTGCTTCCTCAGGAATCTTCTCTGCTCGCTCCCAGCCATGGCTACCAGTAAGTCTGTGCGCGTGTTTATTTGTATTTTCCCGTATTGATCCGTTAATTCTGTTCCTTATTGTTTCTGTTAACAATAATCCCTTCCTTCCTTCCTCTCTCTCTCTCTCTCTCTGTTGCTCGTTTTCCGTATTGCTCATTTCTTCTCTTTTTTTATTCTGCTTCCCCCCCCTATTTTTCCTGCTAACAATGATTCTTTCCGATTCTTTCTTTGTTTCTCCCCTTTCTGCCGATGCGTTTTCTTTTTCTTAGCCCTCACCTATTTTTTTGTCGTTTTTCCTTTATCTAGGAACTCAATTCGAGAATAGTAGCGAGGTCGGAGTGTTTTCGAAGCTTACAAATGCTTATTGCTTAACAGCCATTGGAGGATCGGAGAATTTTTTCAGGTATTCCTTTTATTTATGTATCATTTCCGACCTTTTCCATTGCAAATTTGGATTGACATGTTTGTTAGGTTGCATTGAAATCGTTTATTGTTTCTTTTGTTTCGAAGATTTGATTGCAAACCATCAAATAACTTGATGCTCTTTTTGCTAGATTATTTTTCAATAATTTGGGACTTTGATATAAGGTTTTTCAGGCGATGACTACAATATTTTCTTCTGGATGCAATTTTTGGCAGATTAAATCAACTTATTTTCCACTTGCATATTAATATAACCACAGTTAGATGCAATCAGAATAATCTCTACTCAAATGTTTCATATAAACGTCGCTGTACTATGTTCAAACTTATGTCGAACTAGTTTCAATGAGATTCACCCAATAACATTTACATCCATTCGTGTAGTGCCAAAGTTTTCATACAAATTCATCTGAATGCCAATGCAACCATTGGTATTGAAGGTGTTTTCTTCATTTGATTGTTGCTAAATTGTACTGAATTATTATATGAATAAATTTCAATGTAGTTTTCCATCTAATTGGAGCTGGAGAAACTTTAGAAACAACATTTGTTGTTTTGATGAAATCATTTGTATTTGCTACATTGCATCAATTTAATTTTTCTCCTCCAGTTTTTATGTGAATTTTTGGTAGGTCACATTGCATTTTTCTTTTGTATGGCATGTCACTGCATTAGCAATCTTTCCTAGATCACATCGACGTAAATTTGTTGCGCAAGAAGCTTTTCTAGATTACATTATAATCATATGCTGCAAATCTTTGCTATATGTTAATTGGATGTAAATTTTTCTAGGTTGCACATGTATATTGTATGCACCAGTATTGACATAAGCATTACTGGATCACATCTACTCATTATTTATATTATATGGCAGCACCTTTGAAGCTGAGCTATCAGATACCATACCAGTTGTGAAGGCATCTATTGCAGGAACAAGGGTGATTGGCAGAATGTGTGTAGGTATGTTTTGTTTTGTCTCAGTTCAGTTTTAGTACAAAAGTATGCGATTCTTACAGATATTGTGTGTTTCAGGTAACAAAAATGGTCTTCTTCTGCCCAATTCAACTACAGATCAAGGTATGGTTTGGATGTCCTTTATGGTACAATTCATCATTAACTAAGTGAATAAAACTGTTCCTAATACTTGCCCACTAATTTTCAGAATTACAACACATCCGGAATTCACTACCAGATAGTGTAGTAGTTCAGAGAATTGATGAGCGTTTGTCAGCTCTTGGAAATTGTGTTTCTTGCAATGATTATGTGGCATTGGTTCACACTGATCTTGATCGGGTAAGTACACTCCATCTAATATCATCTTAAGTATGAATAATATGAGTAATGGATGGAAGATCTCAAAATTTGATCAACCTGGTTGTCTATAGGAAACAGAAGAATTGATAGCAGATGTACTAAATGTGGAAGTCTTTAGACAAACAATTGCTGGCAACATTTTGGTGGGCAGCTATTGTGTTTTCTCCAATAGAGGGGGTTTGGTATGTGCTAAAATTTATTGTCTAAGTCTTGTCTTTATGTTTGTGTTTTTCTCACATCTTTCAAATGGCACTGATTGAGGTCTATTTTCTAACGTAAGTATCAGAGAGCCTTACTTTAGTGTTTTGTGTAATTTCTTGGCACCATTTGGGTGTTATTCAAATTAGGTTCATCCGCATACATCTGTGGAGGATTTGGATGAGTTATCTTCGTTGCTACAAGTTCCTTTGGTTGCTGGAACCGTAAACAGGGGTAGCGAAGTCATTGGAGCCGGATTGGTTGTGAATGATTGGACTGCATTCTGTGGATTTGATACGACTGCCACTGAACTCTCTGTCATTGAGAGCGTATTCAAATTGAGGGAAGCTCAACCTAGCTCTATTCTTAATGAGATGCGAGCCTCGTTGATCGATACCTTAGTTTGATAAGAACAAGAATTTATATGTTAAAAACAGAAGCTTTCCTCCTGTAAGGGCATAAATTTTTTTAACCCGTTCCGTGATGGCTACTGTGGTTTGGGTAAAGAGATTTGCCTTTGCAAAGTGCATTCTGTAATGTAGATTTTGCATTGGTAAGATAAAGTGGTGAACCTGCTTTTAAAGTTTTAAAATTGATGTTCTATTTTTTTATACGGAACGTCAGCGACCATTAGTATCCTCCGCCATCGGCATTCTGAACTTGGTGTAATTTTGATTATCTCCTCCTCAATAAAATTCAAGGAAATTATTAACTTGCATATTTATGTTAATCATCTAGCAATATGTACCTTTCTTTCTGAAAAAGAATCTGCTGCTTGATTGCTTAAATTGTTAAGAGAAAGAATCATGGTAAGTTCAAGAAGTTCAAGAAGAATCATCTCCATCCAAATAATATCAGAAGACATTATTAATGCTTTGCTCCTTATCATGCAAGCAAACATGGAGACTAAATTGTGTTAAGATTCGGTCTCCAAGTTTCTACTCTATAGGGAAGATTTAGTATGACGAGTGTATCAACTAACCGCAATTTAGTTCATGGCATGTGGAATTGTATATGTGCACATTATCTTTCAAGAGCACCAACATGAGGAAGTAAAGCATAGGCAGCCTTTGGCGAGGAGAATTAAGCCCCTATGACTGTTACTGCTATATATGCATAGGATCGTGCGTAAGCCACCTTCTGCTTTCTAGACATAGAGAAATGTTTTACTATCATCTTTGGAGATCAAATATGACCCATGAGACCAAAAATATTACATTTCATGTGATACATGTGAAAGTGAGTAGCAACTCTCAATGTTCAAGAAATTTACCAATGAATGTTGCAATCAAGAGTGCGCATTGTGGTTGTGAGAAATTCGTGCAAGGATTGGGCATGGTCGAAGATATGTGGAAAGCATGGTTGAATATGATTAAAGGCAAAGCATTGAATCAAAGTCTGCTACTCTCGACTCTCAAACTTGTTTAGGGCAAAATGTGCATATTCAACCACTCTCATCACTTGTGCCCCAAGGCCTCGTCTCACATCGTAATGCATGTGAGCGAAGTCGCATAGAGAGAGAGAGAGAGAGAGAGAGAGAGAGAGAGAGAGAGAGAGAGAGAGAACTCTTGATGTTCAAGAACTTTACATAATGAATGTTGCAATTGAGAGAGCACACTATGATTATAGAGATTCGTGTGATTATTGGGTTTGGTTGAAGATGTGTGAAATCATAGTCAAATGTGATCAAAGACAGAGCATTCTATCCAAATATGATACTCAAACTCCTCAATTTTTTTAGGCAAAATGTGCATAGTCAACTAGTCTCATCACATGTGCTCCAATGTTCCATCTCACAATGATGTGAGTGTGAACTAAGTCGTATCGAAGCAACAGTTTGGGTAGCAACTGATGGGATAGGCTCGAACATGTATTGATACATGTAGTTTCCATGTTCGAGAAACAATATGATTTTGTCATTAGGTGCAACATATGCGATATAACGTGTAGAGTGTCAGCATCCGCGTTTTTCCCATGTCACGATACATTGGCATTGCAAAAAAATGCATATCATGAAGCAAGTGTGTTGCATCCCATTCTCCAAACCATTTTTCTATATCTTGCATCCAACCAGAACACAAAAATTTGCTTTTGTTTCTTTTGCCTGTGATGTGCATTTTGGCCTCATTTACAAAGTGATCTAATGATGCATCATGAAGCATATGTGATAAATCCCATTTTTCAAACCATTTCTTCATTTCTTGCAATCCTAGGAAATCAATGTGCGGGGAGTTTTGGTGCCTTAACCATGTACTTAACAAACCTTTCTATGGCTACGATCTCCATGGGAAATAACAACAAAAGGATATACATTAAGAGAGAGAGATAGATAACTACAAACAAAGAAGAAGAAGAAGAATTTTCTGTAGATGAAAAAAAAAACCAAAGAGATATACTACATGCAGTAATGGCCATAGGATCTATTGAGAGTGGATAATTTCTTTAGAAAGAGTGTTTACTAGGGTCAATCATGGTCAACGAAGAGCAAATGATGCCATTAGCAATTGTATATCTAAATTTTGGGAAGACAAACCACACCAAAAGTTGTCAATATAGAGGTTCATCACCAAAAATAATTTGTTTTTACTAAACATCTACATTGCAAATGAAGAAAATCTACCTATGAAAGTGGAGCTAGCTACAAAAGTACCTCTAAATGACGAGACTTAACATTGCTAAATAGGATTACAGGATAACAATCTACCTACAAAAGATATAAATGAAAGGATTCCATAAATGAAGGCTCTCTATAAAAGAACTTGTTTACATGAAGCAACTTTTGTATTAAGAGATTCCTAGATACAAAGCAATTCCTAACTATAAAGAAGATTACGTACAACTGTAGAGACAGTTCCCAAGGAAGCAATTCCTGGTTATTCTTGCTTGACTCGCCATTAATAAGGTATATGACTATTCAAACCCCTTTGGATTACAACACATGTGTGGAGGCAAAACTCTAGTGGTACAAAGACATCCAGAACCTTGAGCTGACACATCTTTTTACATTGCTCTCATGGAGTTCTATGATAATCGCTTAAAGCCATGATTGAGTTTTTCGTAAGTTCCTGAGGCAAACTTTGCCTAATTGGTAAAAGGAAGCAAGGAATTAAGAAGGATAATAACGTGGTTGTCATAACAAGAGAAAGGAGAGGGTAAACTGAATGTATAAGGAGGAGGTTTGCGACTTCTAAAGTGCGATTTTGTTGTTTGTTATTTGCATTTAATATACTTTGATAAAATCCTAGTCGCCTTACTCTCTTTATATTATCACTCACGAATCCGAACTAAAGCGTAACAATCGGCAATGGTTCAGTTCCGAACCGAACCAAACCGCAAATCCATGGCTTAACGGTTTGAACGGTTCAATTTAAGTTCAAGTTTTTTTTAACGGTTCAATTTTAATGGTTTTAAACCGCGGTTTAAACGGTTTGATGGTTTTTAAAATTTTTTTAAAATAAAAAATTTTAAATTGTTTTTATTTTGTAAGCCTAATTCTCACATTCTAGGAGAAACCTTTAAAATTTCGGGAAATTAAAATTTGAAATAATAAAAAATTTAAAAATTTAAAAATTGAATTCCAACTTAAGTTGAAAACCAAAACCGAACCACGAAACCGGGGGTTTGGCGGTTTAAAGGTTTAACAGTTTGGATTATAATTACCAAACGGTTTCGTGGTTCTGTCCGGTTCGGTTCAGGTTTCAAGATTTTTAAACGGTTCGGTTCCAAACCGGTTCAGGTTTGGGCACTCTCGAACCGAACTGAACCGAACCGAACCGTTGCCGATTGTTACTGGCGAAGTGATGAATAGGTGAAGCAGAGAATAAGAGAGATGGAGAAAAATATGAAGGGTTTGTGTGTGTGGGGGGGGAGAGGGGTATTTCCTGATAAATAAGGAAAGCTGAGGGAGGGGCATTTCCATAATTATTAATTTTCTGCCCTTTTGCTGTTACTTTCATGGCTTCTTGTTTCTCCGATCCTTCTCTGCTTCTCCATCCTGTCAGATTCCAGCCTCCGCTCTTCGCTTCGAAGCCACTGTCTCTGAGAATCGGCTCTGTCCAATCCCAGAAGAAGAAGATGGAGAAGATCGAAAGCAGAGCCTATCTCACCCTTTCCTCTTCTTATTCAGAATCGAGCTTGTCTAGTAGCCGATATTATAGAGAGGATGATGGTATCGTGATCGTTGATCATGGGTCTCGAAGGACCCAATCCAACACCATGCTAGGTATTTTTTATACAATTGATTTCTTCTTCTTATTTCCATAAAGGTTCCAATTAGTTTCCAGACTGATGTAAAAGGATGACATCTCTTTCTTCATGGTACTGTGATTTTACAGAGGAGTTTGTTGATATGTTCAAGAAAAAAACTGGTCATTTGAATGTAGAACCAGCTCACATGGTATACGCATATAATTTCTCATTAAAGTTGAACTTCTTTCTTTCTTGCTAAAATGTATAAGGTTTAGGGTTTTAAACATCTATTGATTATTGTTGTTTCTTCATTGAAAGGAACTCGCAAAGCCATCCATAAAAGAAGCATTCACTAAATGTGTCGGCAAAGGGGCCACAAGAATTATCATCTCCCCTTATTTTCTTTCTCCTGGTCGACATTGGGATAAGGTATAGTTAGAAATGATTAAGGTTTATTTCTTGAATGATCATCTCCCCTTATTTTCTCCCATTGGGTTGTCATTGAAATAATATGCAACTGGAAACTGTTAAGGTTTTTTGCCTTTCTAAAAATTTCATTTATAAAATGTATTAAGTATGATATCATAGTTTGGCAGGTATACATAATGTGGAAATAATATAAGAACCCGTTTTGAACCTTCATGTTGAGATGTTTACTGGATTCTTAAAATACTGTGAAAGTTGTTTTGAAGATTTACTTTGATTTTTTACTTCTTAATTTTTTCCGATCTCCTAGATCCGAGTGCATATTTTACACTAGAAATTATTTAAGAAATATTTGAAAATTTCATTTGATTTACTTGATCCGATTCTTTTGGAAGCCTATGTATAACATACACTAGAAATAAATCAAAAGGTTTTTATTTTTATTTTTTCTCTTGTAGCTTTATATTCTTGGGGAAGAAGCGATTATAATTAAAGAGGTTTGATTGTATCTCTTGTAATTTGGAAACAGGATATCCCAGCTTTGGCATTAGAAGCTGCAAGTGAACACCCTAACATATCATACATTGTCACAGCACCCATTGGTTTGCATGATCTTATGGTGGTACTGTTCCATACTTCAAAAATCATAATTACTGTATGATTGCTATTATGTTAGGCTTAGTAACCAATTGAATGATTAAATGTTAGCGGCCTGTAGATATTGTTAGAAGAAACGATTTAATAAGTTTCTCAATTAGATAAAGGCCAAAGTACAATTGATTATTTTCTTTTTTGTTATTATATTCCTGAGCTTCTCTAGTATCGAAGTTTAAACACAAAAGTATCCATATATACTCACAAAATTCTTATTTTGTTTCAGTAATATCAAAGCAACCAACTTTCTTGCCGTCATATCTAAGACTATACATAGAAATTAAATTGTTATGGAATATTTTGAACAATTATGGCAGGAGGATGGGTAAAAAAACGATCAATCATTTATATGCTGGATGAGTATATTATCATTTTAGAAAACAGGGCCCGGTTTATTATATCCACAAATTCTATGTGATTTCAACTAGCATAAATTTATAGCACTTTCTACAAGCTTGGCAATATCCGCATTGCAAATATTGAGAGCTAAATATAAAAAATATATATTGATATGAAGTAAAGAAGCATGTTGTGATCCATATATACTATGTACTATGTTATTATGATATTATTTTACAATTACCTCAGGTTCTAGAGTTCTCGTAAGATAATAGGATTTTTGACTAAGAAACTCATAAAGATGATATAGAATCTCTTTTGTGATTTTCAGGATATCTTACAAGATAGAATAAACTACTGCTTGCACCAAGCAAGCGGTGAAGTTTCTGAATGCAAGATGTGTATGGGAACAGGGCGATGCAAAATTCTCGAGTCTTCATAACTTTCAAAAGTTGTTGAAAGTTTGTGTAATATGATGGAGAACAAAAGCTTCCAAGTGGGTTCTTCTAAGGTTCGTGCAATCTTGCAACGCATAAGAGAGGAGACATCATCCCACTTCAACAAAGTAGTAAAATCTTGGTGAAAACTATAATAGATATATCTGTATTTTTCTCCTTTTTTCAAAATTGCATCTTTATAAATCTTAGTTTTATGTGTATATAAGAAGCTGTTCCACTATAAGGCACACTTTTTACACACATTGGAGGACGAATTTGTAATCAGGCCCCCTTATGTCAGCATCTATCCCATGTGCTGCACATTGTGATAGGGCACATGCAGACCTTTGGAAGATATGCATGCACACCTTTGGAAGAAATAATTTTCCAATTGTGTCATTAGGGGGTGAAATATGAAGAACACTTGTTATCACTGCACAATGTTTTATGAAATAAGAGGGAGATACCATTGCCTCTTTAACCAAGACATTGGCCTACTGTGCAATGTAATGGAATATGAGAAAGAATGGTGTTTTGGGTTGTTCTTGCTACATATTGTCGATTGGTGCTGGTCACTCTCCACCCATTTCTTGAAGATCCATTGCCTGTGGCAACCTGTTGCTGCCCCCGATTTGGCATTGACCCCATGCTACTGCTATTTTGTTGCCTATCCACTAGATTACCAATTCAACTGATTTGTCGCAGCCACATTGGCTGATTGCCCCACCCTAGTTGCTGCTATCCTACCTCTGTCAATGACTGGTCTATTGTATAGACCCTCCAAAGTTTAAGCCTTGCTTTCTCCACTGTCCAACCAAAACCACAACTAAGTCGCCTATCAATACCAACACCTTATCCATCCCAGTATGCCCCCGTTTGCTCATGTCTGAAGGAAGCAATGAAGAGGCAGGCATCAATTTTTGAGAAATTTATTATTTTATCTTGTTTGGATCTATTTGCCTAATGGTCAAGGCCCTTTGATTGTTTAACGATGGAGTTTTGGTTTTTCCATGTAAATACGTTGTCCCATGGGTGCCACAGTATTGGCTATCCAAGGGGGGACATGTAAATTGGGTTGCAAGGTTAAAATGTAAGCTCACTACGCAAGGTAATGTAATATGAAGACCACCAACAATGCTTAAGACATCTGTGCTGCCTTAGTTTTAATACCAAGTAATTTCGATAAACGATTAAGCTTGAAAGACCTATAGGATTCAACTTCTCGGTGTAATAATCAATCGTATCTATCACAAATTTTTGGTGAGTAACTTCGGTTACAATCGTTTTGTAAAGAAGTAAACATTGAGAAATCGATGAGGATACTTCTCGTTATTCTGAGTGATTTTGTTGACACTAGTACCAACACCACCTAGTAGTTCGCTTCTTGTTTTTGATACACCGCAAATCGATTTATCTAAGTCATACTTTAGTTTTAAAGATACTCTCCCGAAAGAGGAGAAAGAGGAATCTCTGATTGTATCTAGCCATCCATGCACATTAGACTGGACATCCCTATACTCATCAATTTGAAATGCAAAATATCCACACTCTATGTTAGCTTTCCATTCCAATAATCTTTCTTCAATTGCAATTCTTGTTACACCAGTTGATTGCTAGAACTCAAGAGGCATAGGGGGCGTTGTTGGACAACAATAGAACCACAACAGCTCATCAACAGAGAACTTTCAGTTGATCTTAGTTCATAATCTTAAGTTCTTAGATATCTAGATTCTTCAGTAACCATGCCTACTTAAATTTGTTTTGAGTGTTTTTTTAAAGATGATCAAACATGTTAAGATGCAATATCTGGCTTGCTCACATCGGCCATTTTGGCGTCTTAAAAGACATTATTATAGGTTTCTCTATCACCACACTTTGTATCCTTGCTTTATAATTTTCTTTTCAATGCCTAATGCTAGTTCATTTTGTATGCATGAAATATCACATAATAATTATGTTGTCAATTTTAATGTTGTTCTCTCTCTCTCTCTCTTAACTATTCAATTTCGCTGTGTTTGCTTTGACACCAAATGTATTCTTATCCACGTACGAATCAAGGAAAAGAAAGGCAAATAAAGTTTGAAAATTCAGTATGAAATCTTAGCTCATGTTCCTTAGAAACTGAAATTTAATCATTTCAATAAAATTATTGAAATCTATAATCTAATCTCTTAATATCTCTAATAACCTTGTATTCTTGAATTAGGCTAAGCTCTAATAAGCTTGCATGCAAAATGCGGACGGTAGGACTTAAATGTGTGTGTGTATTTGTGTGCGCTGAATTATTTTGGAGGACCTTTTCCAACTTGAAGCCAAGAATGACTTGGTATCAAGGTTAACTAAAAAGGTGAGATTGTAACTTCCAAGCATATAATGATAGTATAGAGTTGTTTAGCAGTGTGGAATTCATGCTTGATGCAAATATCAATCGGTGAAATTGCGTAATGCTATTCCTGGGGATGAAGCATTTGGGAATGGTTTCACGTTCTCAGTTGGAGGAACGGTCTCCCATATCAATTCTGACGGTAATTTTGGGATTCCATAAAGCTGAAACCTATAGAATAGGCACGTTGGGAATTTAACATTTTTGAGGGTGACAGTTCCATATACACCCATGAAAATGCCTGTTCCTCCAGTCAGGCAAAGGACCGTGTCTTCATAGTCGGTGTAAGGTCCCTGCTATTTTCACTCCATACATTAATAACTAAGAGTATTATTTAGATATAACAAAAAATAGAAGTTCAACATTTAGTTAAGAAAATGTAATTAGCTAGAATGCCCATCTTCTTAGTTTACCCCAATTTCTAAAATGCCACAAACTACGTTTGAAATTAGTTTATACGTAGTTGAATCTATGGTGTTTATTTGTTTTATCTTTTGCTCATTAAAATTCGTAACTTTGGAAAATTTGATTTGACCTTGCAAAATTAAAATGGTTTGTTGCCTATTAGAAGCTAATTTGCAATTGATAATATTGGTATCTCATTTTTGGCATGTAATAATTAACAATTTGGTTTTAATCTTGTGTTTATCTAAGTGAATTCGTCAAATTAATAAGGGAATTATGATGAACTAGGAGTGACATGTTGGGGTTCTTGATAAACTAGAAACACATTTTTTATACCTCTACTGTAAAGAACATTGCAGCATAATTTCTACCTGAACAGATATGTGCCCCAAGTCTCCAAAGTAGAAACTGTACGTGGCCTCATATAAACACCCACCCTTTTCTTGGTTATATCGAATAACCATGCACAATCCAGCTGTTATTCCCAGTCTCTTCTTTAAGGACCCAGAAAAGAGCTGCATTGACATATAAAGTATTGAGAAATCCAAGATGTGGAAAACTAAGCATATTATTGCTTACAAACCTCTTTCATTAAAATTCAGCTATGTAACCTCTAGATAAAATAAAAATATTATGTGCATGTGGTTCATGTATTTACCTTATTTGTAAAAGGAACTATCATGCCTAGACCGCTGACTAGTTTTAGCCTTTGCATATCAAAACCAGGTTTATTGAAAGGTAATATCAGTGGACTGCCACGATCTTGCTCATTGAACTCATAAACTGTCAATTCTTGTGCTTCATCTGTAAAATCTCTTTCAAAGATTAAAAACAGGAAATGGTGGGGAATAAGCAATATATAAGTTAGCTAAATTATAAATAGCATGTGTATATGATACACACACACACACATATAATGTTGATAGGAAACTTGATAAGGTTTATGGGACTAGGCTGATTGGGCCCATGGTGACGATAGAACTTGGGTTGTGTCAAATTTATATATTTGATGCTATGGTGTAAACCATTGATAGTTAGAGAGATCTTTTTAACATCTATGGGAGATTGATTGCAATCTATGGGACAAGGCCTAGTCCATGGTGAGGGTCAAAATTTGATTCTCTCAATTTTATGACTTTGATGCTACGGCATAAGCCACCAAGGCAATGACTAGAGAGAAGACAATAGATTTTTTATTGTCCTCGAGGAGGCCAATTGTGACCTATGGAACCAAATTAACATATTATCTTTTATGTGACTCCTTAAGAAAGGGGGTCAGTCCTTTGAGTGAAAACTCTATGTGAAAGCAATGCGATCACATATGTGCTCACCCTTCTTGGTGGACATTTGAGTATGACACTTGACACTCATGCCTATCTAACAAGTCATCATGTTTCTCATGAATTATTCAATTCACTGAGCATGCTATCAATAACCTATATTTATCATCCACTAGGTTTTCATTGCATACGTTGCATACCTTCACATTTGGGTGATGATGCCATCATGCCATCATGCCATCATGCCACCTCAACACCTAACTGGTGTGAGTGGGTTTGAATGAGTGTTAAGGCTCTCTGAGAGAAAAGGCTCATGGGGGTTTAGTGAGATGCGATTGGATACTTTCTGACATTTTTATCTTGTATTGGGGCCAACACTTGCTTCACTTGGGAGTCAAAGAGGTGAGAGATGTAGTTGAGTCCCGATCTCAGAGATTTTTGAATTTTGTTGGAGCACAATGATTATTGTGCATCACACACAATTATGGGTCTATGTGGCAGCAAATACGTAGCATAACATTGATGCAATGGTTTTTACTTGTATGAATGAAAGAGCAACCATGGGTTGTTTGGTGTTTAAAAGGTCAAGCACAATTTCTATGAGTAAGTCTATTGTAAGATTTCTTTGTTGAGTCTCCTTTGATGGCTAGCATGTAAGGCTGAACATGAATAGAAGGTATGCATTCCTGATTATAGACGGTGGTAGATCTTGAAATGTAATTGACATCCTAAATTGCTACTTATTGCAAAAGTCTTCAGTTGGATAGTATCATTGGGTGTTTACCTTTGGGATTATTGCTGAAGAGATGTGGACTAGCAAGATGCAATTACTTGTTTGCAATGTTCAAGGGGAAGATAATGCTCATCATTTCATACAATGTGAGCTTGCTTGTCAAATTTGGGGTTACATTTCTCAAAATTGGCAAGTTTTTGCATGTTATTTGACACCAAGATAGTGGGTGTTCATACAATTCATACAAGTTGACCTAAGATTGAAGATGTAGTTTGTTTTCCTCTTTTTGAGATATTGGGGATTGTGTCGTAATCGGGATGTGCAAAATGCTTTTGTGTTTGATGGTAAGTTAAACCATGGAGTTGAAGTTAGTGGTCAATGATTGACACCCTTGAAGAGAGTTCTCATCAATGTAAGTGATATTAAACATTGAAAAGAGAAATTTGAACTTACCATCTTGATGCCTTCTTGTGAAGTTGGCTGTATTAGTGGTGTTATCAACTGATGCTGTGATGGTTGTTGAACTATTTCCTTTAAGTGTAATTGTTAGTGTCGATATTTTCCGAATGAAGGGCATTCTTGTTGAATTGCGTGTAAGGTGAGTTGCCCCTCCATATGGAGACCTGAAAATATTTGAAGATAAGAAAATAGTACTAAAAGCAATGTTAGCTATTTTTAGTTGCTTCAATTCTTGAATTCATTGGTTTCTTGTTTTCTCTTATCGGGGTCGTTTATGCCACCTAGGAGATGGTATGATGGTTTATTGTCAATCACAAATGTAGAAGGATTATACATAAAAATATAATAGTTTTAAATATGGTAAAATATCAATTTGATTACATGGCAAAAGGAACTTCTTTGTGTAACATGTGGAAGACTTATTGATCCTTTGCTTTTGGGTAGAGAGGGGAAGGAAGATTTTCTAAATGCATTACTCATATTAAATAACTTTGTATTGATTGCGAGGTGAATAAAGATCCATAGACTTACAAGGAGAATGAAGGCAAGGAAGCCCGAATGTGAGAATTGTTGAACGCAACTTGAGGAATGTGAGAAGGAACAAATGGATTGTTGGGGGTAGTTATTGCCATAGTTATTGATGTTTGATGAAATATGTAATCTAGAGAGTTTTTATTATTGCCCTTGTAGGGTGAATATTACAACCTAGAAAAGGAGGGGGAGAGATGGGTGGAAGGATGGCAATGAAATATGCGTATGCTCTTTTATACTATAGTACTAATAGAAAATGAGAAATTTGATGTTAGATAGTGGTGTGGGAGATGTTTATCTCGAGATGCTATTTTATAAGGAAGCTCCATGTTACTGCTAAAACTGAATCTGATTTAGACCACATGCTCTATTCTTGGCTATTTAAAAACACATCCATCTCTCCTTTCAACCATAGAAATTATGTGTATTTGGAAAATCCCAACTTTTTTGATGTTGATTCCCACTTCCAAAAAAACAAAAGGATTGTTGTTGCTTGAACTTCTTATTCCCTCTCCCTCGCCCCCAAAAAACATTGGTAAAATCTTTGTTTAAGACTTTTGTTGTAAAACTTTTTTTTTGTTCCCTCCAATTGATGCGAATCCATGATGAGATTTTTAAGTTAGAACAATGATCCAGGGATCTTGCTTCCATTGTTCCGTACTGATTAAAACACGTGACAATTGTCTTTTTTTTATTTAGTTCTTACATGACTTTTTTGTTTAATTAGGTCTTTTTTGTTCTCTCTCCAAGTGTACGCATTAGACAAAAGTGTTCGAATTTATTGCTTGCTCTTTCATAATAATTGTTGTGGTTGGTATCTCATTATCTACTGTGCATTCCATTCCCAAATACTTTGTGGTACGTGTCTTAACTTGTACTCAATAACAATAATTGTACAAGTTGTACCTCACAAGCAACCTTCATATCAGAAATTGTAACTTATATTAGAAGGTCAAGCTCCTAGAAGTGGCTTAGTATGGACAATTTGATTATAGCTAATGTTATCCCAAGTCATCACTTGGCTTCACTAAGAACTTCATTTGGCTTGGATGAAATGGTCGTCTTAGTTTGTGAGCTTTTACTTATGATCTTAATTATGTTAGGTTCTTTTTTAAGATATAGTCTAGAAACATTATTAAAAGTTAATTCTTTGGTAAAGAAATACCTCGAGTTCATAACTATTATTCTATCTTGTCATTATAACTTATTGTATTGAATATTGCTAACAATAGGGGTTGCTTTATCATGGTCTAGTAGTATGATTATAGAATTGCATTCATTACTCAATGTGACCATTGCATAGGTGAGTCAAATGTTTAGGACCTTAGTAAAATAAAGGATTTATCTACAACATATTAGCTGTCCCAAAGACATCATTGATGTGCATCTCGTGTATTGAATTTGCTAGTAAATAATCAATGTCTCCATGGTTCATCTGGCCCACCAAGTTTAGAATAGATAAAAGATAAAGTGGATAGTGATCACCAAATATGATTGTACAATGTGAGGTATATGAACGTGGTTTGCATAGTTTTGATTGCCATGATCCACCTAGGCAAAATAAAAACATTTTGCATGGTTACCAAACCACCCTTCATCATTCTATTGAATCTAGATTTAGGAATTTTGTCTCAAGGTGCAGAGGCACAATTACCTTAATTGAACGAGAATCACAACTTAGTCCAATCCATTGAGAAAGATGACTTCATGCTTGGATGTAGGGATTAGAGAAGTATTAGCGTGAGATTATTAAAGAATGTGAAAAGATTAAGGAGAATGCTCTAAATTTAACAAAAATGACATCTACAAAGGCATTAAAAAAAGGCTAAAAGCATTTGGTATGGTACTCACATTGTTTTGGCACATAAGGGCTCCCTCTTTAATTTCCTTCTCCCTTGTTTCTCCACTTCTTCATTGTCCCCTTCTTCTTTGTTTCCTTGGTTAGCAATATCCTTGCTTATGTTGAAATGTGTTGGGGTGTTTGGTATGAAAAGTGCTTAACATCCCCCTTGTCCAAATAGTAGGTATGCACTCTCAATTGCATAAGGGAGTCAAGAGTCCAACTCATAAGGGTTAAAAGTATTTTGTTGGGGGAAGGGAGTTGAGGATGTTGGCTAGGGAGGGTGAGGTGAGATATGCTGCCCAAGTCAGGGCAATTGAGGGTTTCTTATGGGAGGTTGGAGGGGGACAATACCGGGGTTGGGGTTGGGGTTGGGGTTGGGGTTGGGTGGGTAGGGTAGTGGTATTGGGGAGGTGTCTTTGATGTTGATGGGAGGTAAAGTGATTGATTGCATGAAGTTGGTGGTTTGAAAAAACTTGAGACGGTGATGAGTGCTAGTATTGGAAAGGCATGGAGTGAAAAAATACAACTTGGTGTTTGGTCGAAAGCAACATAGGCAGGTATAAAGGACATGCCAATCATTGTCTCAAAATCATGTTGGTAAGATGAGGGCAAAACAACATGGTTCTATAGGCCCTTCTATCAATTGACACATGAATTCGTTATTTAGGTTGAGGAGGAGCCCCAGGGTGGGTGATTGTGGTAATGAAGGTGGAAATAGATGGTTGTTTGCATGACGATTAGAGATACTTGGGTATCTCATGCTAAAATTGCACATGATTTGGAGCATCAAAACATTCATTCAACAAATGATGTGAGCCAATTAAAGAGGAGGGGTGGGTAATATTTTCTAGGTGGGGAAGAAGAAGAACTAAAACCATTTTCATTGAGAAGGAAAATATGGAGTTGTATTGCACTTGACATTTTCCTTCTAAAATGAGAAGAAGAACTAAAGAGGAAAATAAGCGTGAGGTTGAAACTATTTCTAAAATTTGAGACCATTGGTGGGTTGATAACTTTTTTGGGGAGTTTTTCTAGCTTTATCATCACATTAGAGTTTGATAGTAAGCAAGATTATATGTGCAATCTCTTTGAACTTAACTTTTCATCAACCAAATTATTGACATTAAATCAAGAAAACCAAATATTGCTTGGAGATTTAGAGTAACTAAATGTCAAAGTATGCACACAAATATGACGTGCTATTGAAAATACTCTTCAACTAAAGCAACTATCTTATCTTTGAGTTAATAAAATTCAAGTTTTCCACAAGGAATCAAAGATTATCCTACAAGGAAAGTTTCATGAATTTGAAGGATCAAGTGCGCATTGTCATCTAGATGCATGCCAACATATATCCAATGGATGCAACTCAAGTTGGGTTGGTAGGAATACTACTGACAAGTACAACACTTTCCCTCGTAATAAGATTTTGATGGTTTCATCAAGGAATTCCAAGAAAGTTTTGGCAATACAAATAATGCAAGAATGACATTCAATACGATTCAAAGATTCAAATAGGAAGATCACCATGCCTCGGCTTATGCTGTAGATTTTTGCCTCCTTGAATTTGACATTCCCTAGGATGAAGAGGTATTAATGGATCAATTTTGTTATGGGCTAAACAATATATATTGAATGAGTTACTTTTAACTTTCTAGGTCCAAAATAACAAATGATTGCTATTAGTCGAGTAGTACGATGTGATAACTGACTATTTGAGCAACATTCAAAACAACAAATATTATGGTCAAAACTAATGCATTTGTGGTAGCAAGTCCACCTTCAACCTTTACACAAGCACCTAACACAATTATAAAGGGTGCCCCACTCCTAGCAATGGGCACGGTTTCGGCTCAAACCGAACCGAACCATTAAACCATGGTTTAATGGTTTATTGGTTCTAAAAAAATTAATGGTTTGGTTTGGTTTGGATTCTTGATAAACGGTTCGGTTTCGGTTCTAAAACTCGGGTTTATAGGTTTACAGGTTTGGTTTAAAGGTTTATAAGTTTTTGGTTAACTTTTTTTTTTTTTACCTTAATAGTTTATTGATGTAATGGTTTAATTAATGGTTTTTTATTGATTTAATAAATTTAACTTAAATGCGTATTTAATTTAATGTATTTTTGTTTCTTTGGATGTTTAACTAGTTTGACTGAAGTGATAGGTTTAAAATTTTTATTAAATGGTTCGGTTCGGTTTCAACTTTTCCCTAAACGGTTTGGTTTTTACCTTTTCTTAAATGGTTTGGTTTAAATACTGAGAGTTCATAAACAGTTTGGTTTGGTTTTGTTTTAAATAAACGGTTTGGTTTCTTTGCCTTGAAACCGAACCGAACCAAAACCGAACTGTGCCCATTGCTACCCACTCCAATGGAGATAGATGCGACACGTTGTCAAGGGTCATTGACTAAAGATGCAAACTATGTATATTATTGTTAAAGCCAAACAAATTAATCAAACAAAACGTAAAGAAATATAGACCAAAGAAAGGAAAGAGGGGTGTCAAACCACCTAAACACCCCCTAGCAACGGCGTGAGACAGATCTGTACCTCCTCGATGTCCCACACCATCAAGGGTTGATGCAAGTCGTACCTTGGGTTTTGTGAGGAACGCACATGCTTAACTAACAAGCGCCATAATGGCACTATCATAGTCTCAACATGAGTCAAGCCTCCCCTCAATAAGAGGGTAGTTAGCCTCTTTATATAGGCAGAAACCCTAGGCCTTAGTGTGTTCACACTTAATTGCATTATTTTAAGTGGTCACATGATCACTGATAACACACTGAATAGTTATCCCACACCATGGAACTGAATATTACAATTTATACCGTCGTTCCATTCCTAATTAACTTGCATGTACTCATCATAAGATTAAGAAAACATATGGAAAACTTATCTCATGATCAGTTATGGTTATGCACATAACGATTATATTCTCGATGTGGCCTAGGACATATAGGGATTAATTTTCATGATTAACCCATATGTCAAGTTAACCAAGTAAGTGTTATTGCTAAAATTAATCTTGATTTTCCAATTACATCTTGCAATCTTAGCAGCCATTTTTTTGGACATCTAGAATTTATGGAATTTGTCCAATCTAATGTTCCATTCCGTTGACTTGCATCAATAGTGTTTTTGCATCACAAGTTAAACTTAGTACTTCTAGCTATTATCTAGACATTGTCTCTATTTTGTTAGATTTAACATCTACACTTGCATCATGAAATTTTTTTCCTTGACCCAAAATTACCTTGTCCAACATCTGTCACATTCATAGATGGTTGGGCTACTTGCACACTTGTATTCTCATGATAATGAGATTAACTAGTACATGCACCCTCCTTCCCTTGACCTTACACACACTATCAAAGGTGATAATGTGGGGTAGGTTGGCTAGGTTTCACCTTAGATGACCTCATATGCACTAAAGAAGATGGAATCCTTGAAGTAAAAAATGTGAACAAAGGGATTGATATCTTGTTAGAACCATTGGCCAATGTCAAACACCTTGAATGTTAGTTATGATCAAAACTTCCATTGGAGCATGATAAACTCCTCAAATAGCTTGCAAAAATGAGTCTCCTCCTTGAATATCTGATAGCAAGGTAGAGATGTTTAATGTGGAAATAGCTAAGGCATGTGAGTGCCACAAGCATACCACCACATTCACATACACCAATACTAGGCTTAACTTTGCTAGATCTTTACTAGAACTACACCCTAAGTAGGTTGTTAGGGTTCCATGCACAATTTCACCCACTATCCTACTCCAAGAACTACCAATTGCCTATGATTGCAGTTGCCTCACAAAACTTGAATATGTTTATATGAATGATTTTGAGGTCAAGGGTCAATAATGAGAAAAGGAAAAAGAGATTAAAGAGAACAATGTATTTATAACAATGCTTAATTACACTAATCACCTATGAGTGACAGACGTGAGACAAACGTAAAATAACACTAAGGTTCCAACGAATATTACCTTATGTTATTCATTAGTTGTTGAAATAATAAATATGAAGAAGAGAGTATTGGGCTAAAAGTCCCACCCTACCCATTGTATTCTTAGTGTGAACATGTCCTCAAAAGTTAGGCCTTAGTTAACCTAACTAATATGAGGAACTGAATCTTGTATCAATGTTCAGAGGGATTTGAATAGGAACTATCTCTTGAATTCTTTAACTGTATAACTGTCTCTCATCTTTTTTCTTGTATTATCCTGTTGTTGTGATTGAACAATGCACCATATATTCACCTATTACTTGTTTTCCAACTCCATATTATTCCGCATAAGTCAGCATATCATCATACAGTAGTTGACCCAGACATACTTAGTGTCAACAAATTGGTATTAGAGCAGATTGAAGTTTTGCAGCAACAACACAAGAAGAAGGAAAACAAATTGAAGGAAAGGACCAGGTTAGGTACTTGTCGAATATGGGTGCATAATGGATGTATTCACATTGTCCCATTTGGACATAGTAGGTTAGGACATATTTACTACGAAGCCAAAGGGCATTTGCCCTAGTTCAGTTATTATATAACTGAGTTTGTAAACTAGTTCATGGTGCTGCCATTCATTCTATTGTAACATTTGAATAATACAGTTACAGTTCGTGCCTTTGACTCTCTCTCTCTCTCGCTCACTTTGTCTTGATCTTGTATTCTGATTAAGTTGTCTTGCAACACTCAACTTTAATATGCCCATCTTGTTAACCTATCATCAACTTGTGGTTCTTCAACATGTAAGTCTTGTTTCTGGTTCCACACTAATGGTCTAACATCCAACATCTGGTATTAGAGCTAGGTTCTTCAATCTACTGCCGGCCATCACTCATCTTCAACAACATCTTCGATCATAACCCCTTGAGGACCTCCAGTTGATCTAACTCTTCGAACATATCCCAAATTTTAGTCGGATTGAAATCTTTCGATCGACAACTAACAAGATCGCATCTTGAGCAGAGAAACTTACCGATTCATACTTCATTGAGCTATAGGCCAAACAGCTATATACTTTCTTCTCGAGGTCGTAGTCGCTTGGAGTGGAATCATGATGCCATTGAAATCATCCATGCTCCACCTGGCTAGGAAATATTCGGGAAGACTGGTCGGTTCTGTCCCTATACTCCCCATAGTCACTTGGCGCAAGATCAACATCTTGATTGGCACCACTTGCACTTAATCCATAATCAGCAATTCAATAAGCAAATCCCTGTCAAATTTGACTAGGAAAAACTTGGAATAGACCCGTTGGCGCTACTCCATTCGGCTATAGTTCGTGTCCGACTTGACTAGAACAAATGAGGGTGAACCAGTTGGTTGCACCCACCTATTTCTCATCGTCACCTCCGGACAGAACTCCCAACCAACATGTAAAGAATCAAGAGATGGATTCTTGTGAAGCGGAAGAGATATGAGTTATGTGTGTGTATGAGAGAGAGAGAGAGAGAGAGTGAAAGAGAGACAAGGAATAAGACATAGTGAATACGCAAGGTAAAAGTATATTAACAAAGGAGAAAGACCAACATTATACAAGGTGGGAGGAGGGTGCTTTATGTAGTCACCCTCTCTCTTCATTAACTACAAGCCTCATGGAGCATGGGAAATGTTAAAGCTCATAAGTTATGTGTCATAGAATATGATTCTATGTCTCATACTAAATGCTAGAATACAAAGTGGTGACATAATGGTGACTCTTGACCGTTGGAGTGTCTCTTCACTCTCATAAAAGGTGGGAGGAGGGTGCTTTATGTAGTCACCCTCTCTCTTCATTAACTACAAGCCTCATGGAGCATGGGAAATGTTAAAGCTCATAAGTTATGTGTCATAGAATATGATTCTATGTCTCATACTAAATGCTAGAATACAAAGTGGTGACATAATGGTGACTCTTGACCGTTGGAGTGTCTCTTCACTCTCAAGGTGAGTTCACACACTAGACCAAGTTGAGCTTGATTCTCAACACGCCCCCTGAAGCTCAAGTCGGGTCGGTTTCAGACGGTATCCGAAATCCGCTTCAACTCGCGTTCCGGAGTCCGCGTCGACTCGCGTCAGCTCGCTTTATGCGGAGTTGCGGAATCCGTGCTCCAGCTTGCGTTGTGCGTAGTTACAAAGTCTGTGCTTCGGCTTGCGTGCGTAGTTGCGAAGTTTGTGCTTCGGCTTGCGTCTTTCTTCGCGGCTTTGCACGGTAGATCGGTTCTTCGCTGCTACATTGCGTGGTTGCGGAATCCACGCGTTATTGCGTAGTGCGCGGTTGCGGAATCTATGCGTTATTGCATAGTGTCTTCAGTACTCCCCCTCAAGCTTGGCAAGTCAGGGATCGTCAATCTGAGATCGGTCATGAATTGCCATAGCTTGTCGGCTCCTAAGGCTTTAGTGAAGATGTCGGCCGTTTGAAGATTGGTGCTAATGTGTTGTAGGTCAACATCGCCAGCCAGAACGTGCTCTCGGATGAAGTGATAGTGCACTTCGATGTGCTTTGTCCGCGCGTGGAACACCGGGTTCCGAGCCAGATAGATACTGCTCATGTTGTCGCAGTAAAGGGAAGTTGGATCCTTGATGGGTACGCCCAGATCCTTCAAAATCCTCTTGAGCCATACGGCTTCACACGCAGCTACGGTTGTGCCCTTGTATTCCTCCTCCGTACTCGAAAGAGCGACGGTGGGCTGCTTCTTGCTACTCCAGGATATTGCTCCGTTGCCGAGGGAGAAAACAAATCTGGAGGTTGATCTTCTATCAGCTTTGTAGCCGGCCCAATCGACGTCTGTGTACCCCTCGAGTCGTATTGGCATCGCGGTCTTGTAGAGGACGCCACAATCCATTGTGCCGCTGACGTAGCGTAGAACTCGCTTAGCGCAATCCAAGTGAGTATCACGCGGTGTTTGCATGAATTTGCTAAGGAGACCGACCGGATAACTGAGATCGGGTCATGTGATCGTGAGGTAGATGAGACTCCCGATGAGTTGCCGATACTGAGTCGGCTCACACGCTTTGGTGCCGGAGTTCGCATCTAGTTTGAGATTACGATCGAGCGGGGTTGCCATGGATTTGCACTTAGCCATCCCGAACTTGTATAACAATTCGAGGATGTAGTACCGTTGAGAGATGATGATTCCGGTCGGAGTCCGAATTACCTCGATGCCGAGGAAGTAGTGGAGCTCCTTCATGTCCGTCATCTCGAACTTGTCGGAAAGGAGGGATTTGACTTTATTGATTTCAACGAGATGCTCACCTCCAATGACTAGGTCATCCACATATAAGATGATGACGATCGGACTTGCGGAATCGCTTTGTATGTAGAGGGAGTTGTCCGATTTTGACATACGGAAGCCGATTTGATGAAGATATTGCGTTATCTTCGAATGCCAAGCACACGGTGCTTGCTTGAGGCCGTAGAGTGGCTTCTTGAGTCGGCAAACAACTTTCGGATGGGTGCTTGAGTTGAAGCCGAGTGGTTAGATCATGTACACCTCCTCTTCTAATTCGCCTTGTAGAAAGGAGTTCTTGACGTCCATTTGATGGAGGTGCCACCCTTTCGCCACGACAATCGCAATTACGGTCTGCACCGTCGTCATCTTTGCCACTGGGGCAAAGGTCTCTTCGTAGTCGACGCCATGCGTCTGAGCGTATCCTTTCGCTACGAGTCGAGCTTTGTAGCGGTTTACGGAGTCATCGACGTTATACTTCACCTTGTAGATCCATCTGCATCCGATCGCCTTTTTGTGTGGTGAGGTGGGAACGAGATCCCACGTCTCGTTCTTCCGTAGTGCCTACATCTCCTCGTTCATTGCTTCGATCCATCGCGAGTCCCTCGTAGCTTCCGAAAAGGTTTTCGGCTCCCGTGTTGTCGCTACCTTCATCATAAAGGCGTAATGGTACGCCATATAATCATTGTAGCCAAATCGGCTTATGGGGTTCTTTTCACGAGTGGATCGGCGGAGCTTTTCATTTGCAAAGATGAGGGCTTTCTTGGCTCCGATTGGTACCTCGAAACCGCTGAACTCACTGTCGAGTAAGTGAGTCGATTCATCGTCGTCGAAGCGATTGTCTTCATATTCCACCATTTTCGCCTTGCCTTTGTCCATCTTCGGGCTAGGCCGTGATGTGATTTGATCGCTCAAAGGCTCTTGTGGTCCGCTTAGTCGGGTCGTGATCGGACTTTCTTCGATCATGCGCGTAGGGCGATCTTCATCCTCGATCTCTTGTTCGGCAGATTCCGGGTCGAGCGGAGTTGGAGGCGAAGTTGTCTCTGGTGCGTACCAGGATGCGGACTTGTCAAAAACGACGTCTCGACTTACTCGAGATTTTCAACTTGAGGGGTTGTAGCACTTGTACCCCTTTTGTTTGAGTGAGTATCCTACGAGGATACATTTCCTTGACTTTGGGTCAAGCTTTTGACGCTTCTCGTCGGGGATGTGCACATACGCGATCGCGCCGAATATCCGGATGTGCGATAAGTCCGGCTTCTCTCCGAAGTATTTTTCGTGCGGAGTGACCTCGTGCACGCCGGATGTTGTGCACCGGTTCATTAGGTAGACGGCCGTATTTGTAGCTTCGGCCCAATATGACTTGGGCATATGCTTCTCGTTCATCATGGCCCGCGCTACTTCGAGGATGTGCCGATTTTTGCGCTCGGCTACTCTATTTTGTTGCTGAGTGTGTCGGCAAGTGAATTCTCGTCGAATTCCTTCCTTTAGGAGATACGCCGTGAAATCGTCCGAGAAGTACTCCTTGCCGCCATCCGATCGAAGGCATCGTACATGTCGGCCCGTGGCTTTCTCGACTTCATTCTTGAAATTTTGAAGTGTCCGAACACTTCGCTCTTTTGCCGCATCGGGTAGATCCAACTGTACCTAGAGAAGTTGTCGATGGAGAGCACGTAATATCGGCATCCGCCGAATGTAGCCGTATGCCCTGGTCCCCATACGTCAGAATGGACTACGTCTAGTAGACCTTTGCTCACGTTCCGCTCTTTCGGGAATGGGTGTCGGTGTTACTTCCCGAATTGGCGCGCTTCGCATACACCTTCAATCTCCTTCTCTTTGAATGTCGGGAGTCCGATGACGACTCCTTTCGATTTCATTGCTTTGAGTTTGTTGAGATTGATGTGGCCGATTCGCTTGTGCCATAGGTCTATGTCGGAGTCGGCTTTCGTGTTTTTCGCGAACATGGTAGATTTCATCTCGCATGAATCGAGAATGAACATCCGGCCCTCTCTTCGTCCGCGTGCGATGAGTCGGCCCTCTTTTTCGATGAAGCAACCGCCTTGATTAAATCAAACTTGCATCCCTTGCTCTACAATTTGGCTGACGGAGACCAAATTCTTCGTAATGGTCGGTACATGCAAGACATTTTTAATGTAATTTTGCTTACCTTCTTTTCCGAACGGAACATTGCCAATGTGCCGAATCCGGTGCGTAGTGTCGTCTCCGGTTTCGACATAGCCGTCGGTCCGGCTCTCGATGTTCTCGGAACCATTCTTGATGCGATGTCATATGGTTCGAGGCATCGGAATCGACAAACCATACGTCTTCCGGACCGGAGGCACTAGTTGAGGTAGCGGCTGACATAGAGTTTGCTCTATGTTTCATCATGAACATTCTGCCACGATCTTCGTAATCGGAGTTGTGCCCGTACATTTCGCCACGGTCGGAGTTGTGTGCATACATTCCGCCATGATCTTCATAGTCGGAGTTGTGTGCGTAATTCGTGAGTTGTTGGCTTGTGGAAGCCGATTCACACATCTTCTTTCTGCACTCTTCTTCGTGGTGGCCGAGCTTTTCGCAATATCCGCATTCGGTTGCATTTTGACGGCTCAGGCCGGTGTGGAAGCTCCCCCTTCTTGCGAAGGTTCCTCGTTGGCCTCCGTTTTGCAGCCGAAATTGGGAGTTGTTGTCGTAGGTCGGACCTCGTCCGCCTTGTCCTTGGCCGAATCGGCCTCTCGCTCGTCCGCGTCCTCTTCCTCCATTAGAGTGCGTGTAGAGCATGTGGCCTTCCGAGTCATTGCTCCTTGTACGCACGTGGTTTTCTTCGCCCAATAGCATTGATTGGAGCTTGAAGAAGGAGGGAGATTTCTCCCATGCTAGAACGGCGGTTCACATCGCGCCGAACCGTGGTGCGAGGCCGCCGAGGCATATTTGCACCATCTCATCATCATCTATACTTACGCTTATTGAGCCGAGCGAGTCGCAAAGCTCCTTGATCTTCAAGGTGTATGTCGTGATGGACATGTCCCTTTGTTGAATGCTGTTCAAATCTTGGCGGAGTTGAAGCTTCCTCGCGGTCGTGTTGGCAGCGAAAAACTTTGATAGATTTTCCCATGCTTCCTTCGGCATCTTGGCTTCTCGAATGTAACCGAGCATGTGGTCGTGAACACATGTCACCAAACAATACATCATGCTGTCATAGTGTAATTCACACACTACGTGAAAAATTACATTATTGGTTTCTCCGGATAGGATATGGAGTACCCAGTGAGAACCGGAAGGAAGAACCGGTGAGGACCGAAACCGGTAAGGAGACCGGCAAGAGCCGGATGAAGAAGGCCGGTGAGAGTCGGTGAGAAACGGACATAGAGGACCGGTAAGAAGGATCCGGTAAGAACCGGATAAAGAAAACCGGCGAGAACCGGATGAAGCAGAACTGGCAAGAGCCGGATGAAGAAGGCCGGTGAGAGTCTCTCACCAGATGAAGAGACATATTTGTAAATAGAAGAAAGTATAAAATTATATATTACATGCATGGGGCAAGATTCGAACCTTGCACCTCCATGTTAATAATGTTAATCCTTATCATTATACTAGCGTATTGTGAATTTTAAAGTTATACTAAACTTTATCCCATGTAAAATTTCTAGACATGCATGGTACAGAAAGTTATTCATGCATAGACACTCGAGTTAAAAGAAAAGATGAGAGAGAAAGCTAATCATGCACATGCAGTGTGCATGAAATCTAAAGATAGGAAAAGCATGATGCTTGCATGTGATAAACTTAGACTCTTCCAACACTATATAAGGAAGAGAGAAAGATGTATAGAGGTTGTTGATTATTTTACAAGGATTTTGATCAATCTAATATATTCGTGGGATTCACGTTTTTTTTTCCATCTACTTCTCTCTTTCATTCTAAGTATCAATTAATACACTATACTCGTGGGATTCACGAGGTTCATATCTTCTTTCAAATATTTCTCTTTCTTGCAATCGATTCATAAGGAGCCTTATCTCATATTCTTCTTTCTCCTAGTCTAAAACCTCAGTGGTTCCCACCCGACTCACGCAACGATCCGGAGGCGAAAGGCACGACACAAGTGGTGAACCCGACGTGAAAACGAGTGGCAAGGAGATGGAAAATCAACCGGAGGCTAACAACATGATGATGATGTTCGAGCGGATGCTTCAAGAACAACGTGCGATGTCGGAGATAGCGGCGGCAGTAGAGTGGCTCGTGCAACGGATCGGGCAATTCAACGGGAAGGACGTATCGCGCTATCTTCGGGACTACAAGGCGGAAATGATACGATGCAGGATTTCGAAAGGACTGCAAGTGACATCCTTCAACCGGGTAGCTACTGACGGGCTTCAAGCAAGTATCCATGTGCTACGACAACAAAATCCGACGTGGGAAGCATTTGAAGAGGCGCTAAAGACCACGTTCGCTATCGAGGACTCCTCCAAGGCAACGCGGATAGGATTCCAGGATTGGGTAGAAACACCGGACAAGGGGATGAAGGTCCTCGATGTGTTTTCGGCATTTGAAAGTCGGTTCGGGAGGTTGTCTATGAGAGATCAAGCTATCCTCGCACCGGACAAAGTTATCATGTTCTTACGAGCCGTAGATGTCCGGGACCGGAAGGATCTTGGAGTGCTTCTAGAGGACATGACTACCGAGAGTGGCCTCACCGAAACATGGGAAAGCGTGCGGGATATCGTCGCGCGATACACAAAGAGGGGGCAATGGCTTGCCAACGAAGAAAAGAGGGTTTCAGAACCGATTCTGAAACCGAGATCCGGATCGGAAGACTATCAACCACGGGCTCGGGAAGCTACGACTGAGAAGGGAATAGATGCAACTACGGTGGAGCAGTTGCTGAAGGAGATGGAGAATCTAAAAATCGCGATGGTGAAGAAGTCAGATGACCGTCCCACAAGTTCCAAGTATATGGACCGTCGAATTATATGGTGCGATAGCACCGAACATGATCGGAGGGATTGCGACGAGCACAAGGAAGCGCTACGACAGGATCTTATCTACTACGAGGGAAATCAGATTCATTCGATGGACTCTCGGAAGCCTCTCCGACCGAACTTCCGAAAAGGCGGCATGAAGAAGGTCCTAGAGGAGGAAATAGCGGCGAAGAACAATTATGCGACAACCGCGGGAATACGTGTCGGGGAGTCATCGGGAGCAAAGGTGTCTTTTGTTGAACAACAGTGCTCGGCCACAACCGAGGAACAGGATCGATTCACAGAAAACGGGAAATACACGAAATGCACGAAGACAATAGAGAGAAGAGTACACAGGATGTTTTACGTGGAAAACCCTAAATGGGAAAAACCACGGGAGTCCTCAAACTCCAACTATCACTATACACAGAGATGTACAATGGTGAAGCTACAAGGCAACAACCTTGAGTTCACTGCCTTCGCCACAGGCGGCGGTATTACACAGAGGCGTCGACCTCTTCCTTCCTCTCTCTCTCTCTCTCTCTCTCGGCTGCTCTCACTTTGCTCTCTCTCGGCTGAAAACATAAAAATGAGCAACAACTACAAACTGTTTGCCCTAAGTCATATTTATACACATATGACTTTCGGGCTATTTACAAATATAGCCTCAAGGGCCCTTGGCAAACATATTCACAAATATGTCCCCCGCATCCGGATCTCTCTCCGGGTACATTCGTCATCCGGCTCCGTAACCGGGGTCTTCATCATCCGGATCCGTATCCGGGTACTCTTCATCCGGCTTCATGCCGGGTACTCTTCATCATCCGGTTCCGTAACCGCAACCGGGCTTGCCGTCATTCATCTCCGGACATCCCATCCGGAGGGACCGAAATCCCAACAAACTCCCCCTTCACTTCGGCATGGGATGTTTCTCCAATCCGACCCTCTTCCGGCATGCTTCCAGCTTGTCGGGTGTGAGCACCTTGGTCAGCATATCCGACCCGTTCTCGTCCGTGTGGATCTTCGTCAGCACGAACTCCTTGTCTTCTATCCTTTCCCAGATCCAGTGATATCTTCGCTGGATGTGCTTCGTCCGGGAGTGATAGGCCGCGTTCTTCGCAAGGTGGATGGCACTCTGACTGTCGCAGTAGAGTCGGTACTCCTCTTGCCGGATACCGAGCTCTCTAATGAAGTCCTATTATTTCCTTGCCGGCTTCAACAGCCGCCATGTACTCCGCCTCCGTGGTTGACAACGCAACCGTCTTCTGCAGCCTCGACTGCCACGAAACAACTCCCCCTGCATACGTCATCACATACCCTGATGTGGACCGGCTGGTATCTGCATCAGCCGACATATCCGAATCAGTAAAGCCGTCGAATTCGGGCTTACCGGAGCCGAATCGGAGGCACACGTTTGCCGTGCCCTTCAGGTATCGGAGTATCCACTTGACCGCGTTCCAGTGCTCTTTGCCGGGATTGCTCATGTATCGGCTCACCACTCCAACTGCATATCCTATGTCCGGTCTTGTACACACCATTGCGTACATCAAGCTTCCAACGGCAGAGGCATATGGTACTTTCATCATGTCCTCCTTCTCAGCCTTTGTCTTGGGGCTTTGCTTGCTGGACAACTTGCAGTTTGCCGGGAGGGTTGACCCGACCGGTCTTGCTTCCGACATGTTGAACCGGTGAAGCACCTTTGTCACGTACTTCTCCTGTGACAGCCACAACTGCTTCTTCTTCCGGTCCCGGATGATGTGCATCCCTAGTATTTGCCTCGCCGGACCCAGGTCCTTCATTGAGAAGGTTTGGTGAAGCGCTTTCTTCAGCGTCCGTATCTTGACCTGGTCCCGTCCGACGATCAACATGTCGTCCACGTATAGGAGGAGTATTAGAGAGTCTCCTCCTTCGAACTTCTTCACAAACACGCAGTGATCGGACTGCGTTTTGTGGTACCCTTCGTCGGTCATGAAGGAGTCGAACTTCCGGTACCATTGCCGGGGAGCCTGCTTCAGTCCGTACAGGCTCTTCTTCAACCGGCATACCAGGTGCTCCTTCCCTTTCTTCTCGAATCCTTCCGGTTGCTGCATGTAGATCTCTTCTTCGAGGTCACCGTGAAGGAATGCCGTCTTCACGTCCATCTGTTCTACCTCGAGGTCCATGCTTGCCGCTATGCTGAGCACCGTCCGGATAGAGGTCATCTTCACTACCGGGGCAAATATCTCGTCGAAATCGACGCCCTTCTTCTGCTGGAACCCCTTCACCACGATCCTGGCTTTGTATCTCCCGGTTTCAGCTTGAACACCCACTTGTTCCGAAGTGCCCGCTTTCCTTTCGGCAACTCCACAAGTTCATATGTGTGGTTCTCATGCAGGGAATCCATCTCGTCCTGCATGGCACTTAACCACCTGCGGCTATGGGTGTCAAGCTTTGCTTCTTCAAAGCTCTCCGGCTCCCCCTCGTCGGTTAGCAGCACGTGCTCTGGTTCCGGAAATCTCCGGGGGGCCCTTCTCTCTCTTAGAGGATATCTCCGTTCCGGAGCTTCGGTAACCGGCTCCTCCGTTTCCTCTTCATCCGAATCCATTTCGGGATCGGGGCTGGTTCCGGTATTAGTTTCATCTTCCTCGGCCGGTTCTGTTTCTTCACCGTCTTCGGCCGGATCCTCGAGTGCTAACCGGTCCCTTGCCGGTCGGGACTGCTCCTCGTAGAGTTGATCCTCACCGGTCGACTTGGAGCTCTTCATCTTCTTCTCCGACTCCCAGTCGGCGAGTGTCTTGTTCTCCATGAAGATGATATCTCGACTCCTGAATATCTTCTTGTCGACCGGGTCCCATACTCGGTAGCCGAACTCGTCGTCGCCGTAACCGAGGAATATGCATGGCCGGGTCTTTGGATCTAACTTTCCTCTCCGGTCCTTTGCCACATGCACATATGCGAGACACCCGAACACCTTCAGATGCCGGTAGGATACTTCCCTACCGGTCCACACTCTCTGCGGTGTGTCTCCGTCCAAAGGTACTGAGGGTGATCTGTTTATCACGTATGTCACCGTCGACATTGCCTCAGCCCAAAACCCCTTTGGTAATTTCGCATGCGCCAACATACTCCGGACCCTCTCCATTATGGTCCGGTTCATCCTCTCGGCCAGCCCGTTCAGTTCCGGCGTCTTCGGCACGGTAAACTCAAGCCGGATTCCCTTCGAGCGACAGTACTCCGTGAACTGCCCCTGGTATTCCCCTCAGTTATCCGCTCGTATCGCTTTCAGCTTCTTGCCGGATTCCCTTTCCACTCTCACGTGGAGTTCTTTGAAGACGGACAATACTTGGTCCTTTGTCTTCAACGGTGCCGTCCACAACTTCCGGCTATGGTCATCTATGAATGTTACGAAGTATTGGGCTCCGCCATGTGACTTCGTTTCTACCTGACACACATCAGTGTGCACCAACTCCAATGGTACACTACGTCTCGTCGGTGGCCTTGAGTGGAAGGAGGTTCGGTTCTGCTTACCGGCCAGGCAATCGGTGCACTTCTCCAGGTGCACATGCTTCACTGGAATAAGGTTGTCTTCTGCAAGCCTCTTCATCCCCTTCTCACTCATGTGGCACAATCTCTTGTGCCACAGCTCACCGGCAGTGTCAGCTGCCACGTTCAGCTCCTCCGGACATAGCCGGGAATTCATCAGGTACAGTGTGTTGACCTTCCGGGCCCGAGCCACTATCAGGCTCCCCTTGCTGAACTTCATGACACCGTTCCGGATGCTACCCGTGTAGCCTTCATCATCTAGCCTCCCGGCCGAGATCAGGTTCAATCGGACCTCCGGAACGTGTCGCACATCCTTCAGCAGCATCTTGCATCCGGTTGATGTCATCAGCCACACGTCTCCTATGCCGGCAATCCGGCATGTGCCTTCATTTCCCATCCGGACACAGCCATGCTCACCGGCTGTGTAGGATGAGAAGTATTTCTTTTCCGGTGTCAGGTGGAACGACGCTCCGGAATCGACCACCCAGGTCATCTCTACACCGGCAAGGTTCAGCTCCCTCTCTTCGGTAATGAGCATTATCTCTTCTTCACTTGCCGCGAGTGCCGTCGTTCCTTTCCGGTCCTGCCCTCGCCGATCCGGACCTCTCCGGTCCGTGGCTCCTCGGTATGCACCGTTTCTCTCCGGTGACTTCTTCGAATCGGTGTCGTCGGCTCCGTTGTCCTTTCGGTAATGCCGACAATTCTTCCGGAAGTGCCCCGGCTTCCCACAGTGGAAGCATGTGGGTCTTCCTCTTGACTGCGACCGGGTCCCCGACTTCTCCCGTCTTTGCGGACTCCGGTTCCATTGTCTTCCCCGTTCCGATTCGGTAAGCAGCGCCTTCGAGTCGGAGGCCGGTTCTTTATCTCTCCGACGCGCTTCTTCGTTCAAAATGCTTGTCTTTACCGTTTGTAGAGACAAGTTATCTTCGGTGCAGGAGGTGCTGAGAGTCACCACCAAGTTCTCCCAGCTTTCCGGCAATGTACACATCAGAATGATGGCTTGCATTGCATCCTCCAACGGGAACTTGATCGCCGCAAGCTGGTTCACGAATCCCATGAACGTGCTTACGTGTTCCACCATGCTCTCGCCGTCCCGGTACTTGAGGTTCACTATCTTTCTCATCAGGGAGGTCCGGTTCAACGCATTCTTCCTCTCGTAGAGGCCCGACAGCTTCCGCCACATCTCATATGCGTTGGTGTCGTTCGCCACGTGTTGTAGAACGCTCACGTCGACGTATTGCCGAATGGTTGCAACGGCTTTCCGGTTCAGAAGCCTCCATTCCGTCTCAAGTACCCCCTTGGGTATTTCCGACCTGTCGATCGGTTCATACAGGTCCCGAACAATGAGCAGATCCTCCATCTTTATCTTCCAGTCGGCGTAGTTCTGCGCATTCAGCACCATCATCCCCGGCTGCCCGCTGCTGCCGCCTTCCATTTTCTGTGTTACCGTCGCTCTGATACCACTTTGTTGAACAACAGTGCTCGGCCACAACCGAGGAACAGGATCGATTCATAGAAAACGGGAAATACACGAAATGCACGAAGACAATAGAGAGAAGAGTACACAGGATGTTTTACGTGGAAAACCCTAAATGGGAAAAACCACGGGAGTCCTCAAACTCCAACTATCACTATACACAGAGATGTACAATGGTGAAGCTACAAGGCAACAACCTTGAGCTCACTGCCTTCGCCATAGGCGGCGGTATTACACAGAGGCGTCGACCTCTTCCTTCCTCTCTCTCTCTCTCTCTCTCTCTCGGCTGCTCTCACTTTGCTCTCTCTCGGCTGAAAACATAAAAATGAGCAACAACTACAAACTGTTTGCCCTAAGTCATATTTATACACATATGACTTTCGGGCTATTTACAAATATAGCCTCAAGGGCCCTTGGCAAACATATTCACAAATATGTCCCCCGCATCCGGATCTCTCTCCGGGTACATTCGTCATCCGGCTCCGTAACCGGGGTCTTCATCATCCGGATCCGTATCCGGGTACTCTTCATCCGGCTTCATGCCGGGTACTCTTCATCATCCGGTTCCGTAACCGCAACCGGGCTTGCCGTCATTCATCTCCGGACATCCCATCCGGAGGGACCGAAATCCCAACATCTTTTTGGCCGGAAGTGCTAGAAAACACCGAGAAAACCGACTCTAATGAGATCCGAAGCACCGCGGAAGGCATCCGGGAAGCTACGGGATGGGAGTGCCTCGTCGATAAGAATAGTGTGTTTGCTTTATGGCAATTGCATGAAGTGTATGTAGATGAGAAGCGACGGCGCACGGATGAGGCGGCCGGTCCATCAAAGACACCGGAAAGCTGGAACTCCGGAGGTAAGGGAAAAGAAAAGATGATTCTGGCATTCAAGCTCGCCTCGGACATCGAACAACAAACGAACTTGAAAAAGGTGTTCAAGGAGAGAATCCTCGATAGCCGGGTAGATTTTTCGCTTCGAGAATTACTTGGAATAGCGAAGAAGGAGTTCCACGATCTTCTTGTGGATCTCGTGAAGAGAAAAAGGCAAAGTATGGAGGAGAACGCTCCAAGGGTGAATGCAAATACCGTTCTAATGAATGACACCGAATTGGAGGACGAAATACCGAATTCTCACCACACAAAGCCACACTGGGCACGCGCAACTACGGAGACTCCGGTTCGAATTGGTAACATCAAAGAACCCGTGCTAGCATTGATTGATCACGGATCGGAGATGAACTTGATGTCCAAGGAATTCTACCGGAAGGGTAAGTGGCCTATTAACATGAATCATGGACGGAAGATCCGGGCGGCCACTAAAGCAACGGAAGGTCTATTTGCGGCTTGTCCGGATGTGACGGTGAAGATTGGGGATGTTGAGATCGACCAAAATTTCTTCATACAAGACGAGGTCTCACACTCCGTGATCCTCGGGCAACCTTTTATCACGGCATCACGGATGGAGACGAAGGTGCTCGATAGCGGTGCGGCTTTTGCGCGAATTCGGAGCCAAAACGGAGGGAAATCCGTCCAATTCCTAACGGTACCAGCAAATCATGAAAGGAAGAAGAGAGAGCTCTTGTCCCAAACAAGAATGGATTTTTAGAGTGGACTGTTGCGGAGTGGGGAAGTGATAGTCCGAGAAGCCCTGATACCCCACACAAGAAGAAACCTCTCGGTGCAAAACAAGTACGAATCGGTCTGGATGGGCATCCACGTACACGGCCGTAACCGGAGGAATGAAGAAAGAATACTGAAAAGTGGAGGATAAGTTACGGTCGGCATCAATAATAAAAGAAGACGAAGAAATCGTGGGAATAGTCGAAGAGGTGTTCTATGGGAGCACACTACAACGGCTTGAAGAGCTCGCGGAAGATACAAGCTAGGGAAACCGGGTAGTTCCGGTGGAGTCGGTTGAGATGTACGAGATCATTGTGAAAATGGGACCGGATGTGCTCCGCAAAGAAGAAGCAATGGTAAATATGAAATACAAGACTGTGGAGAAGAAAGTGAAACCGGTCGCGGGACCGTTACCCGCAGATAGCGAACAAAAGAGGAAAGAAGTCTCGGGGGATCCGACACTTCGGAAGTCCATGGATATCGGACATGCCTTCACAGATGAGACCCGGAAGAAACTTCGGATCAGTGGAGCTGGGTTCCTATTAAAGAATGAAGAAGAACGATTCCCTGGGATGCTAGAGCGACATGGGAGAGCATTTGCATTTACATCGAAAGAAATAGGATGCGTTGACCCGAAGATAGTGGAGCCGATGGTGATCTTCACGATTGACCATGTGCCGTGGAACCTGAAGCCGATTCCGGTGCCACGGGCGCATATTCCGAAAATCATCGACTTGCTCAAGGAGAAGGTGGCGATGGGGATTCTAGAGCCATCAAATGCTCCATACTCAAATTGATGGTTTACGGTTCCAAAGAAGAATGGGTCACTCCGATTTATTCAAGATTTGCAACCGGTAAACAAGGTCACAATCTGGAACTCCGGAGTCGGTCCGATAGTGGACGAATTTGCGGAAGCATTTGCCGGTCGTGCGATATACTCCATCGGAGACCTATACTCCGGATATGACCAATTCCAACTAGCTGTGAAGAGCCAAGACATCACTACCATGCAGACACCGATAGGATTAGTCCGGATGTGTACGCTACCACAAGGCGCGACGAACTCAGTCACACATATGATGAATGCGATGAACAAGGTGCTCCGGGATTGCATTCCGGAGATAACGATGCCGTTCCTAGATGACATTCCGATGAAAGGGTGTGCGGTGGAAGAAAAAGATGAAGCTATGGATGAACGGGGATGCTGAAGGTTTGTAGTCAACCATATCCGTGATTGTGAGAAAGTGTTACAGAAGTTAGAAGATGTGCATCTAACACTTTCCGGAGAGAAATCGGCATTCGGACAAGAAGAAATATTCGTAGTCGGACATCTATGTGGGCCCTACGGCCGAAGACCGTCACCAACCAAGATCGATGCGATTCAAGCTATGAAAGAAGTATGCGAGTAACAATCCGAAGTTCGAAGGTTTCTTGGAGCATGTGCATTCTACCACATATGGATTCCGCACTATGCACATATAGCGGACCCACTCTATCACTTGTTGTGGAAGAGTAAGAAGTTTGAATGGAAACCGGAGCATACCAAAGCCGTGACGAAGCTCAAGAAATCACTACGGAGGGCAGAAGCACTAAAGAAGCCGAACTATGACCAACCGATCATAGTAACGGTTGACACAAGTCCAACCGGAATCGGATGGGTCATCAATCAAGCCGACCCGGAAGGTTCGCGATATCCGATCTGATTCGGAGCAAAGGTTCTCAACGAAAGGCAACACGGATATGCACAAGTTAAAAGAGAATTATGGGGAGTCGTGTCGGCAATCAAATCAGATCGAGATTATTTGATCGGAGCCGAAGTAGTGATCGAAATGGATTGTCTTCCAATACTCGGGATGATGCGGTGTTGCACGATACCGGATGTGGCTATGCTAAGATGGATTGCATATGTTAAGTCACTTAATCCGGAGGTAAGACACATCTCCAGAAAAGACAACGCTATAGCGGATATGCTATCAAGGGTGTGGTTCGGAGATGACATAACCGAATCCGATAATGAAGAAGTTTCCGAAGACTACTTTGCTTCGGAGCACATATGCCGGGTGGACGTAATCCAAGAATTCCGGGAAGAAGAATACGAGGGAGAAACCTTGTTGATCGGGAAAATGCTACGAGAAATCGAGGAATCATCGGACAATAAAGAGAAGAGAGCCGAGATCCGAAGTAAGAAATGGCAAGTACGAAAGTTCTTCTTGGAGAATGGATTTTTATGGAGGGAGCCGAAAAGACCGGGTGGCATACCACTTCGAGTAGTCGGGACAAAAGAGCAACGAAACCAGTTAATGTCCGAATTTCACGAATCTGATTGGGCTGGACATCGGGGAACATGGGCAACATTTGGGAAGATCAAGCAAAGATATTGGTGGAAAAATATGTACAAAGATGTCGTGGAGTTCACGGACAGTTGCGAGAAGTGTCAAATCTACTCCGGAGTTCGACACCGAGATGAGTTACATCCGACATTCTCACCAACAATCAACTTCAAATGGATGGTCGACATTGTAGCCATGCCAACCGGGATCAGACAAAAGAAGTACTTGGTGTTAGCTCGGGAAGATCTCACAAACCAAGTAGAAGGTCGGGCGCTACGGAGGAAAACGTGTTCTACGGTATGCCAATTCCTTTTGGAAGAAGTGTTTTGCAGGTACGGGTGCGTAGGACAAGTGATTGCGGATCGGGGAGAACTCGACTCTTATAAAGCTAAGGAATTCTTCACTAAACATGGCGTTCGGTTAACACTGACAACGTCATACAATCCGGAAGCCAACGGGAAGATCGAACGAGGACATAGTCCGATTGTCAAAGCACTTGCGAAGGCATGTGATGGAAGGGTGAAGGATTGGTCGCAGATGCTTCTGTATGCACTATGGGCGGATTGGACGATGCATAGCTCCGTAACCGGTTACATGCCGGCAGAACTTATGAACAGACAAGCACCGGTAATGCTGATGGAAACCGCAATCGCGACATGGACAATGCTACCATGGAAGGAAGAGATGAGCTGGGAAGAACTACTAGCGGTCCGGATACGACAACTGGAGGGAAGACCGGAAGACATAGCGGAAGCAATACGCCGACAACAAGAAGCGCGATTCCGGAATAAAAGCCGGTTCGACACAAAGCACTGACTACGACCGCGGAAGATTGAAGAAGGAGATTGGGTGATTGTCTACGACAGTAGTTTGGATCATCAACATACAACGATGCTCGCGAGCAAAGTTTTTGCGAAAAGGTGGTTCGGGCCATATGAGGTTCGGAAAGTTTTCGATAACGGAACCTACCGACTATGTGAGTTGGATGGAACGACGCTACGAGTGCCTATAGCCGGGAAATGGGTGAAGATTTTCAAGAAGCGGACTGAAGAAGAACCCTATGTGATCCTAGACAAGACCGACAAGAAGGAGCAATCGGACGAAGATCGTGGTGATGCGGAAAGCGAGGAAAGTGGATTACAACTCATAGTCAACTTAAGGGGAGAATTGGAGGAAGCTTCGGATGAAGGTGAATAGCAAGCATCGGGGACTTCGGCACATACCGGAGGATGTGCGGGTTCGGAGGGGGCGAGTGTCGTAGTGTAATTCACACACTACGTGAAAAATTACATTATTGGTTTCTCCGGATAGGATATGGAGTACCCAGTGAGAACCGGAAGGAAGAACCGGTGAGGACCGAAACCGGTAAGGAGACCGGCAAGAGCCGGATGAAGAAGGCCGGTGAGAGTCGGTGAGAAACGGACATAGAGGACCGGTAAGAAGGATCCGGTAAGAACCGGATAAAGAAAACCGGCGAGAACCGGATGAAGCAGAACTGGCAAGAGCCGGATGAAGAAGGCCGGTGAGAGTCTCTCACCAGATGAAGAGACATATTTGTAAATAGAAGAAAGTATAAAATTATATATTACATGCATGGGGCAAGATTCGAACCTTGCACCTCCATGTTAATAATGTTAATCCTTATCATTATACTAGCGTATTGTGAATTTTAAAGTTATACTAAACTTTATCCCATGTAAAATTTCTAGACATGCATGGTACAGAAAGTTATTCATGCATAGACACTCGAGTTAAAAGAAAAGATGAGAGAGAAAGCTAATCATGCACATGCAGTGTGCATGAAATCTAAAGATAGGAAAAGCATGATGCTTGCATGTGATAAACTTAGACTCTTCCAACACTATATAAGGAAGAGAGAAAGATGTATAGAGGTTGTTGATTATTTTACAAGGATTTTGATCAATCTAATATATTCGTGGGATTCACGTGTTTTTTTCCATCTACTTCTCTCTTTCATTCTAAGTATCAATTAATACACTATACTCGTGGGATTCACGAGGTTCATATCTTCTTTCAAATATTTCTCTTTCTTGCAATCGATTCATAAGGAGCCTTATCTCATATTCTTCTTTCTCCTAGTCTAAAACCTCAGTGGTTCCCACCCGACTCACGCAACGATCCGGAGGCGAAAGGCTGGATGACGAATATCTCATGGAGGCAATGTCAAAAAGGATGGAGTTTCTAAGAGAAGGGAAAAGACGAAATGAAGCCCAACAAGCCGTCGATAGCGTAGTCGAGCGAGTGAGCTATTTCAACGGCGCCGAAGTCCAAAGTTTTCTAAAATTCTACAATGCGGAGATGGATTCAAGAGGTGTGGACGAAGCTATGAGGCTGGAGTACTTTTGTCGGGTGGTGTCTCAACCGATCTTCAAAGATGTAAAAGAGCTTCTAGAAGCTCATGATTTGTGGGAGACTTTCGAGAAGGCTCTATTGGAGGAATATGACTATGAGAGACTGAAGGGACGAGATCGACGCAACTTCGACCAATGGGTGACATCAGCGAAGACCCACCAAGGAGCGACACAAGCATTCGTAGACTTTGACCATCATTTTTCTCAACTCTCGGAGCGGGAACAAAGATTAGTGGGGGTCGATAAGGTCCTTATGTTCGTGAAGTCAATCGATCGAATGGGAAGGATGGCCATTGGCCTCAAACTCGAAGAAGATGATGGTGCAAATGGCCTCATCGAGGATTGGAGCAAAGTGGAAAGTGTATGCCAACTACACGATAAGGGGCGAGCGAGAATATTGACGACAACAAGACGGCTCATGAGGGACGATCGAAGAGGGGCGAGATGCAGCAACGCACCACCAACAAAAGAAATAAAGCTTAAAAGGGAGACACAACCGAGGCAAATGGTGATTGAGGAAGAAGAGACCTCCCAACAAATGCGGGTTAATGAAGTGGCCGATACAAAGGCTCAGGTTCGGTATGATGGTACTGAGAGAGAAGGTGTGAAGCAAGTCACCTTCTTGTCTTACGAAGAAACGACGGCCAAGGAGGAGGCCGGTAACTCGAGGATGGCGAACGCCACTTCGAGGGAGGATAAATGTTTCGGAACACGCATTGTGTACGAAACATCAGGTGATGAAGGTGCAAGCATGAGAAAATCTTGCATGATCGAGGGAGATAAAGTGTTTGAGTCTGAAGATATTGAGGAGGTAGCCATGACAAATGACATTGAGTCGGAGGTGGCTATGGACGAGTCGACAACGGATAGCCATGTCGACACTTTCTCCACGCTTGTTCCAGAGACTTTGGCAGTTGCGCCCGTGTGCCAACGTGAGACCGGAGAGACGGAAGGTGGTGACGGGAAGACGAAGGCCCAACACAAGGAGGAAGAAGATTGAGGAAGAAAGGATATCCCCACACCTATTCTAGAGACTTAGGCGGTTGTGCACGTGCGCCAATGTGAGACCGGAGAGACGGAATGTGTGGACGGAAAAGCGGACGACCGGAAGGGCGATGAGGAAGACAAGGTAAATGTGCATGAACGAAGGGATTCCTTCACACTGCTTCCGAAGACTTCGGCAGTCGAGACCGTGTGTCGACATAAGACCGAAGATAAAGGAGGTGGCGGAAAGGAGACAATATGGCTCGAGGCGAGCATACACGGAGGGAAGGATGTGGTCGACGAGGAGGCCAAGGATGAAGCCGTGGTTGAGTTCAATGGAGAGGCGGCATGCGGGAAGGAAGGAAGAGTCGAGAACCGGTCGAACCGGAAGAGGATCTGGCCAGGATTCCGGCCCGAACGAAGGAAGATCCACATGGGAGCCAATCGACTGGGGCCGACCCGGCCGAAACCTGATTCGGCCGAAATCGATCGGACAATCCCAATCCAAAAGGGGGCCGACCCGGCAGTAATCAATTGGTCAGCCCGACTCGAAGAAATGCGAATGCAGACGTAGACCAACTGAGCCAAGAAGCGATCGGTGGAGACCGATCCGGACAAGGGCAAACCCGGCCTAATTGGAGATTGACACGAACGATCCACAATACCCAGTTGAAGACGGTGAGCGCGAGGAGTGGCCAGGAGTCCAATCAAAGGACACGCATGGTGGACGAAGGAAGAGCGGTCGGATCGACGACATCGTGCGGTAGATCTACTACAACCGACTGGGGAAGAAGGTGTGAGCGCCAGATATGGTGGATTGGGTGGCTACGGTGGTTCGGTTGGAAAGATTGGGCATACTCGAAGTGGAAGACGAAGTCAGACAAGGTCGACGAGTGTGCGAAGGAACTCGGTTGATCACCGTTGCCAAAGATCTCACCTCTTCACCTTTCTCGACACATACCAGAGGATGTGCGGGTTTGGTGGGGGTGGATGTCGTGACGATTTTCGGCTACGGTGTGAAAACGAGTGAGACGAATAAACCAAGGATGTGCAACATTGCACATACACTTAGCAAATAAGCCTCCTAAGGCCTAGTGGCACTTGAGTTCATACAGAGGGGTGCAAGCAAGGTTTGAACCTTGCACCTCTAAGATACAAGATAATTGCCTTACCACTAGGACAACTATCATATAGTGTAGATTCTATGTATTTCCTTTTCATATATGAATTATAGATGAAACAACCATTAGAAAACCATGTGCACAAAACCATGGTTTTAGCCCATGGTTTTGTGCATGTCACAAGCATGGAAAGACCTATAAAAGGCTCTAGTTGGGCTTGTGTAACAAGGGCTCAATATGTGATATCACCAACACCATTATCATCAATATAATTATATTTGTCTTTATCTTCTTCATATTTTTCTACTTCTCAAGTGTACAATCTTTCTTCTTCTCAAGTGAACAAATTTCATCTAATCTTACATTGATCTTCATCTCTTCGATAATTCCGCGAACATCCTCCCCAGTCCAAGACCCCGGTGGTCGCTCGAGTAGCACACGCGTGCGCGAATCTTCGCGTCAACGCGGCTTGCGGCTTGCTCCCATGTCGCGTATCCGGGAGTCGCTTCGGCGGGTCGGTCTTCATGCGCTCCTTTGATGTAGCTCCAATAGCCTTGTCCGACAAGGTATTGGTGCATCTTGTACTCCCAAGATGCGAAGTTGTTTCGATCCAACTTCTCAGTAGGGAGAGCGCTCCCTATTTGAGTATTCATTATTTTGATTCTTCTTCTTCTTCTTCTTCTCTCTTCGAATGCGAACTATGTAGCGAAGCTACGATAGCTATGAGCCGGTTCTTGGTCGTCGGCGTAGAGCACCACACACGATCACGATGAGGCGAATGGGCTAGATCGAGCTACCAAATCGCTCTGATACCATGTAAAGAATCAAGAGATGGATTCTTGTGAAGCGGAAGAGATATGAGTTATGTGTGTGTATGAGAGAGAGAGAGTGTGAGTGAAAGAGAGACAAGGAATAAGACACAGTGAATACGCAAGGTAAAAGTATATTAACAAAGGAGAAAGACTCAACATTATACAAGGTGGGAGGAGGGTGCTTTATGTAGTCACCCTCTCTCTTCATTAACTACAAGCCTCATGGAGCATGGGGAATGTGAAAGCTCATAAGTTATGTGTCATAGAATATGATTGTATGACTCATACTAAATGCTAGAATACATAGTGGTGACATAATGGTGACTCTTGACCATTGGAGTGTCTCTTCACTCTCAAGGTGAGTTCACACACTAGACCAAGTTGAGCTTGATTCTCAACACAACACAAAGCTAGAATGGCATCCACATCTGGCTCATCAGAGATGAGTCTCAGAAAGTTTGATGGATTGAACTTCGACTTCTGAAAGGAGAAAATGTAGGATTACCTGATAGTAAGGGTCAGATCGACCCAATTGAGAGCAAAAATGCTCATGACGGATATAAGCCGAATGAATGGACGAAGTTGGACTGAATTGTCCACGCCACCATTCAGATGCACCTGTCCGAATCCATCTACTACACAATGCCGTCATGTACGACAACTTTCGAATTATGGAAAACACTATCAGACACTTATGAGAAGAAGGTAGCCGCCACCAAGATATATTTGATCCAACGCCTCTATAACCTTCGGATGAAAGAGTCTGATTTGGTCCAGCCACACCTCAATGAGTACAAAAGTTTTAACTCCCAAATTTCGGCTCAGGGGACGATGATTGAAGATGAGTTGAAAGCTATGTTGCTAATGAGTAGTCTCCCTCTATCGTGGGAAACCTTCGTCACTACCATGTGCAATGCGTTGGCTACCACAATGAAGTACTCCGAAGTGACGAGCTCAAATTTGACAAAGTTCCTCAGAGGAAATCATTTGTACATGATTCGGCAAGTGATGCCTACATAGTACAAGGTTCGGTTAACTGACCGAACAGTTGAGGAAGAAGTTCTTCTCGACATCCGAACAATGTTACGTAGGTTTGAATGCCTTTGTGAAAGGAGAGGTGCATGGGCAAGCCCGAAACGCTCCCTTGTCACAAGACACACAAACAAATAAGCACAATCAAGATTTACACATAAGACAAGTAGATGAAAGAAAACATTAGTTTATATCAATATAATAGATTCTTTTATAATATAAGGATCATGTTACAATGGGTTTGATGCGAATATGAAGCATTGTTTATAAAGGAATGGGGGAAGAGAGGTGAAGGAAAGAAGAGAGTGGAATATAGAAAGAGTTTCTTTGTTGATGATGACTCTCGATGTTGTTGGTCCTTCTTCTTCCGCTTTCCAATTGAGTAGAGCTTCCACGTTCCTTCTCCCTCCCCCTTTCTTCACTAGAATAGGCTCTTATTTATAGGTTTAGGATTTCTTGTCTTTTTCCCCTAAAAAAACGTTTGTCTATATGAGTCAACTTTTCTTTTCCTGCCTATTTCTGTTTTCTAGCCTCAAATTTCACATGCAAGATATTCTTGGAAAACTCTTTGGGTTAGCTTTCTTATGCATCTTTTCTTTTCTAATTTGGATATCTGACGAGGAAATAATGAGATTTTTTCTCTACTGTGCTCCTCATATCCACACGTGCTTCTTCTTTTTCTCTACTTTTGTCTACTTTTGAAAACCACCTCTAACTTAATATTCTTTCATTTATTACTATAGTTGACTTAACAACATAAGTTTATTTGGACTATTATTTTATTCTCTTTTGAGGGTGGTTTCGCACTATGCGTCGAAAACATCACGACAACGCTGAATCAGAAGTTTCCTCAGCTAGCTCGGTGCGGAGGGATGGTAGCCGAGAGATCGTGGTGCAGGTGGGCATCGTAATGGTGACTAGGGGTTTCCTCCTATGTTGTTCGTTGTGCTTCACAACGTGAACCGGGCGTGCCAAATTATGTTGTCTCTTCCTTCAGAGATACACCTTCGATTACTGTCTTGAGTAATCGGGTCAAGGAACCATGGTTGTGTGGGAAGGTAGAGTAGGATCGAACGGGTTGATCAACCCCGAAATGGCCGGCCACAATTGGACTTATGGTTAAAACTAGAATAGAAACGAGCACAAAGATTATTTAATTGACACCAAAAGATTGACCCAACACGACATCAAATGATTACACGGCTCATGACCGATAAACCAACGATATATATAGGTCCTCTCTCTCTTATAAAGCGTACACAAATATCTCTCTCTTATTCCGCACACCCCTTCCTGCTGTTGTTCCCCGCTTTATATAGCTTCTGTATCTTCTTGGCGCACTTCAACCCCCTCTCTGATTTTCCGATCTTTATTCTCGGCTACGCGTAATTCATTCAACTACTTCCTTCACGCTTGGTCGATTCTCCTTTTCACCTGCTTTTACCTACTCGTTTCTTTTAAATTCGTTTCACACTTCCTAACCTTTGTCCCATAGATAACAACCAGACTAGACGAGGAGCACGAGCGTGGCGTCGGGACGCTAGGACAAGAGGATGGAGTGATGAACTAGCCAGAGCTGACACGGTGGGACCTCAAGTTGAGCTTGGGAGGGAGTGTTGAGAGACAAGCTCAACATGGGCTGAATCAATTGAAGAAGCCGAGGGCCAAGGGCCAAGGGCCGAGAGCCGGCATCCAAATCAAATCGAATAGAGTTCGATTCTGGTGAGCCGAGTCGGAAGGATTCTGAAAGGCCATTGAGGGCCTATATTCCTATTATAGTAAATAGGAATATTATAGGAATAATTAGTGTCAAGCTCATTTATGAGCATCCAAGTACTGATGGTACTTGTGTCACCCCATTTTCGTCTGGGGCTTGTATAAAAAGTGCTCATTGGGCACAATGTATGTACCGAGTGTTCATTATTTGTAATAGAAGTTGTTTTTTGCTCTCTCCCACTCTCTAACCATTCTCTGTGTTTACCTTGACAGGAACTACACGCTCCGATAAACAACGCTCGGTCACAACCGAGCCTAGAATCAAACACAGAAAATAGGGAATAAAAGCACAACACAATAGAGAGAAGAGTACACAGGATGTTTACGTGGAAAACCCAAACTCGGGAAAAACCACGGCAGCCCACAGACCGCAAACTATCACTATATCAGAATGTACAATAGAAAAGCACCAAGGCCACGACCTCGAGCTTGCTATCTTCGCCACAGGCAACAGTTACAACAGAGGCAACGACCTCTTCCTCTTTCTCTCTCTCTCTCTGTGTACACTGTTATGCGCTCTCTAGTCTTGCACCAACAAGAATGAGCACTTTCGAAAGAGTTTGCCCTAAGTCATATTTATACTAATATGACTCTTCGGCTATTTACAAATATAGCCACGATGGACTCTCAGAAACATATTTACGAATATAGCTCTTCATCCGGTGAGCACTCCTCACCGGGCTTGCATCATCCGGCGCTTGCTGGGTACTCGTCATCCGATTCTCACCGGGTCTTCCGTTTCCGGGTACTCCTCATCCGGTTCTCACCGGGTCTGCACCATCCGGCTCTCCGTAGCCGGGTACTCTTCATCCAGTTCTCACCGGGTCTTCACCATCTGGTGGGACCTGTTTCCTAACATACCTAACTGTCGAGTTTCCGAACACTGACTGTGTACTCGGTGTAACGTATTGTTTTACACAACACTGAGTGAGTTGAAATGGATGATCACAAATGGAAATGTTCGAATCGGCCATGGCGTAAAGTACAACAATCTGTACCCACTCACACTGATCATCATAAGCTGAACTTGAACGTCTATCGGCAATCAACTACATACAAAAGCTCAACCATGTTGAAACCGACTTCTGCGAGCATTGCTGATACGAGAAACAGACCTGAAGCCCTCATTACGAGACAGTAAAAAGCCCCTGGAGCTTATCCATGGTTCAATATATGTGGGCCAATGCCCAAAAGACCTCTATGACGCACGCGGTACTTATTCGATGATTGTACACTTAAATTCTAGGCTTATTCAATTAAGTCCAAGGACGAAACGCTAGAGGTTTTCGCTCGGTGGCTGTCCAAAATCAAAAACCGATCCGGACACAAAATGAAGACGCTATGGTCGGACAATAGAGGAGAATATACCTCTAAAGCCTTCACAATGTATTTGTGCGACAAAGGGATTAGAAACTGTTGAGAAATCAAGTTCAACTTAGTTTAGTTATTTAGTCAACCATGTAACTTCGTAGTTAACTAAATAGAATCTGGTTAGGAGTGTTGACTATAACGCCTTAAATAGGACCTTGTACTTAAGTGGGATATTCTAGATCCTCCACTCCTAAGTACATTTAATATAGGACATACACCTTAGTACCTATATTCTAGTCACACATGTGCACCTTTGCACATGAGATGTATATATACCTCATTGTGGGTATTTTTATATTTGATGATGATAATGCTAATTTAATATAGAGTTAATCATCCCCCATCTTGTGTTGTTCATAAGTGTATCTTCCTCTCTCTTTTCCTCTCACACACATACACACACATATCACATAATCTTCCGCGTTTAACTTAATCACATAATTAGGTACTAATTTACCCGTAGTTAATCACCTAATTCTTAACAGAAACCAATGGCTCATTCCCTATACCCCAATGCAAAATGCTTTAGCGGGACCACGGGGGTCTTGGACTAGGGAGCGACGGAGCGTAGGAAGTCGTGCTTCACGGCTTTTGGGGCATCTCAGAAACACACCGGAAGCAACTGAAGGGAGAGAGAACGAGAGAGAGAGAGCGTGCTTAACACCGACTCACGCACACACACACACACACACACACACGCACGCACGCACACACAGCCCGACCCGACTCACGCCCTTATGTACAGGAAACGCAGGGAAGGAGTGGAGCACCCGACACCAACAAGACGCCAATATACACAGACAGACGCAAACGTATATGTATATATATATAAGGAGAATACAGTCCCGTCTTCGAGCCGGGCTGAGGTAGGTTACAGTAGTCGTCTGCTGCCAAGCCGCCGTCAGGGAGCTCACGGGCTCGTCGCGCCGAGCGGGGTCTTGCGCAGGAGATGAGCTGAAGCAAACCCTAAGCGAACACGAAGGGAAAGAAGAAGAAGCAGAAGAAACCTAACCCTAAACCTACCGGTATACCCTCTAAATGCAAAAATGGGCAACCCTTTTACAAAGGGCGTTCCCTCCCTTTTATAGAACAAGGAGAGGGACGCAATACAATGTGGGACAAATCCCGACTTTCATGGGATCGTCTGTCCCGACTTGACTACTCTTCGGCGCCATAAAGGCGCCCTCGATATTCACACCAAATGTACATGGGTGCGTACACATGCTGCACCCCGCCGATGTAGACAATGTTTCCCAGTTTTCGCCTATGGCCGAAATTCTTACGACATCCGCCCCCACCTAACTGCACGTCCACCGGTACGTGCCAAATCTGGCTGAAGGGTGAGAGATTTCGGCCGGCGAGAAACCGGTCTCCCGTGATCCGCATCTCGGCTCGCTGCCGGTTTGATCCGGCAGCTTCAAGTCTTCCTTCGCGCTCGCCTCCCTGTAGGCTCGTTCGATCCATCGATGGGTCCTTTGCCGTGATCTCCGTAGCACTCGTTCTTCCGTTGGCCCTTGTTCGGCCGTATGAACGCCTCGCTTCCCGCCGTATGCCCGATGTCCTCCGCTAGAGGAATGCCCATGGCAGCCCGCTTGGCCTCCGTTGTCGAATCGTGATGTCCCGATGGTGTTTCGCGTCGCCTTCGTCCTTCCGCCGCCACCTTCCTTCTCCATGGTCTTACATCGCCTCGTCGGCTCGAACTGCCATGGTCTCCGGAACGGTGTGGAGGATCCCTTTCTGACGTTCTCTACGCTCGCCTTTCCGCTTCGGCACCTCCGTGTGCCATGTACTCTCACCCGTTGTTTGGCACAGCCTATGTCGCACTCCGGTTTATTGCACGCCTCATCGGCCCCTTTCCGGCCAGATCGTGCATCGCCGCTCACACGCATACCGGTGTCCTCTGCATCCGAGGAACACCCCGTAGTAGCCCGCTTGGCCCTTCCCGTCTTCGTGCTGCTGCAACAGGTCCTGAGTCTTCCGCTTGCCGTTGTCCCCTCGCCCCCACCAGCTTGTCACCCCGGCTTGCCGTGTCAGTCTTTGTTACTTCGACGGAGCTACCGAGATCTACGAAGCGAGTGTGGAGGATCCTCCTCCGGCCTCTCTTGCCATCCTGACTCCGACCCTGTGCAGTCCACTAGGCACTTGTCACCTTGTTCCCGGCACCTCCCTTGTGCCGTCTTCCGCTTCCTTCGTTCAGCCCCACCCGCGCCGAACACCGTCCCGTAGTCACGCTTCGATCCGGCCCGCGATGGCCATTTGCGAGACTCTTGTTCTGTTCTAGGTGTGCCTTTCCAGCCCAACACACCTCTCCGTGTTTGCCCCTACCGGCTCCTTCCGAACCTCGTGTCGTCGGGTCCCGTTCCCTGCCGCCACCGTCCTTCTCCCTCGGTCTTACGTTGCCACGTTGGCCGAACTGCCGGAGTCTCCGGATCAGTGTGAGGGTCCCATAGGACCGGACTCCGTTTCTATGCTTGCCGAAAGTCGGGTGTCTTTTGTTTGAGTCCCTCCCGGACTCTCCTCGTGCCTTCCGCGTAGCCGGGTCCCGTTTCCCGCCGCCACCAACCTTCTCTCATGGTCTCATGTTGCCTCGCCGTCACCGTCAGTATCTTGGTCTTACGTCGACCGCGTTGCCGACTGCCAAAGTCTCTAGTACCGGTGTGAAGGATCCTCCATAGGCCTCCCCGATTTGTTTTCCCGACCCTGTCCCGGGTCGTCCTTTTCCTCATGCCGAGAGGGCGGTTTACTCCGCACCCTCTCCCGTGGTACCGACGTACCGTGTCCTCGGCCTCTTCTTAGGCCTGCTCTCTTCCTCCCTCCCGGAATGGTTATCCGGGAGTCCGCTCCGCCCGGTTCTCGTCCGTAATCTCGACCTTCGCCCGGTCGGTCTTTCTCCCCATTTAAAAGAGGGCGGCTCGTCCCACACCCCCTTCCGTATCGGCACTTTCATGCCGACTCCGGCCCCGATCGAACGATCCACGACCGGATTACGCTCCACCCGTATCGGAATGCCGATCTTCTCGTGCCGCGTTCGTCCTCGGCCTCCTCGCAGGTCGTTTCCCATCCGACTTCGCTGGCATCGTGCCAGGACTCCTCGGTACCGCCATCCATCTCCTCGGTCTTACATGGGCATACGGGCCCAAATGCCGAGTTCTCCGGAATCGGGTCCGTGGGCTTTCGTCCGCTCTTTCCCCGTATCGTCTCGCCGGTGATTCTTGGCCTTTCGCCGCCGCCTTCCTCCGCTTGGGACTCACGTGGGCACTTGGGCCCGACTGCCATTGTCTCGGGAGCAAGTGTTGGAAGACACAAGGAATCGCCCGTTCGTTCTTCGCCCTTGTCCGTAGCCACCGACTCTTCGTGGTCGGCGGTCTTCTTCTTACCGATCGCGCATGCCCCGTCTGGGCTTGCTTCTCCAATGCCCGGGATCTCGGGCTGACACGCCCGAGACCGCTGGTCCCAATGTTCCGGTTCCTCGATCGGTATCTCAGCCTCGTCCTTGGCCGTCCTCTTTCCACAAGTCGAGAGGGTCGCTCACTCTGCACCCTCTCCCACATCGTCGCCGTCGTGGTCGCCCGCCTTGCCGCCGCCACCGCCCGTCACTCTCGGTCTCACACCGGCTCTCGGGCCGGTTGCCGAAGTCTCTAGGCCCGGTGTGCGTAAGGTCGCGGCACCACCGCCCGTCTTCTCCCCGCTCGATGTTTCGGGCCTCCATGCCCGAACTCCCTCATGTCCGCTCAAATCGGCGATCACCGCCTCACCGTCCCCGACCTCGTCCTCGGTCGTTCTTTTTCCGCATGTCGAGAGGGTGGCTCGCTCCGCACCCTCTCCCGTGGTACCGATGTACAATTCTCTTTCGGCCTCCTCATCCTCCGATCGCCTCCGACCCGACTCCATTATAAGCCCTTCTTCGGCTTCGATTTTCCCCTCTTCCTCAAGCATCGCTTTGAGAGCTTCGTACGCCTCCGCAATCCTGGCCCCTACGCCGACCCTTGCCGACTCTCTTTGCCGTCCGGCCTTTTCCCGCTGTGATGGCACGCCGTCGCGTACCTTCCTCTTAGCCTTCTCGGCTCGCTCGTTGTCTAGCCTTTGGCACACCCTTCCGACCTTCGACCAGTCCTCCGTAAGCCCATTCGCTCCATCATCGTCTTCGAGCTCAATCCCGATGGCTTCCCGTTCCGCTCGGTCGATCGATCTGACGAACAAAAGGACTTTGTCCGCCCCCACCAAACCTTGTTCTTGCTCTGGGAGCCGAGTAAGTCGTCGCTCGAACTCCCGGAACGCCTTCGTCACACCCCGGTGGGTCTTTGCCGATGATACCCACTGGTTGAAGTGGTGCCGTCCCTGGCTCTTCCGCCGTCCTCCGTATGTCTTCAGGAGCGCCTCCTCGAAGGCCTCCCACGAACCACGAGCCTCACGGAGCTCCATTACTTCCGCATGCATCCGGACGGCTACGACCCGGCAGAAGAACTCCAGCCTCAACGCCTCGTCTACACCACGCTCTTCCATTTCCGCGTTGTAGGCTTCCAAGTAAGATGGGACTTTGTCCCCGTTGAAACGGCCGACTCTTTCGACCACTTGCCCAACCGCTTGTTGCGCTGCTTCTCGCCTCATCACCACTCGTGCCGACTCCAACACTACTTCGGCCACCATCTCCGGAAGGTCGTTGTCTTCCGACTCCATCCTCCCTTGCCGCCTTTCACGTCGGGTTCACCAAAGATGTCGCGTTGTTACGCGCGTGCGTGGAGAAAGGCGGGACCACGGGGGTCTTGGACTAGGGAGCGACGGAGCGTAGGAAGTCGTGCTTCACGGCTTCTGGGGCATCTCAGAAACACACCGGAAGTAACCGCAGGGAGAGAGAGTGAGAGAGAGAGAGCGTGCTTAACACCGACTCACGCACACACAGCCCGACCCGACTCACACCCTTATGTACAGGAAACGCAGGGAAGGAGTGGAGCACCCGACACCAACAAGACGCCAATATACACAGACAGACGCAAACGTATATGTATATATATATAAGGAGAATACAGTCCCGTCTTCGAGCCGGGCTGAGGTAGGTTACAGTAGTCGTCTGCTGCCAAGCCGCCGTCGGGGAGCTCACGGGCTCGTCGCGCCGAGCGGGGTCTTGCGCAGGAGATGAGCTGAAGCAAACCCTAAGCGAACACGAAGGGAAAGAAGAAGAAGCAGAAGAAACCTAACCCTAAACCTACCGGTATACCCTCTAAATGCAAAAATGGGCAACCCTTTTACAAAGGGTGTTCCCTCCCTTTTATAGAACAAGGAGAGGGACGCGTTACAATGTGGGACAAATCCCGACTTTCATGGGATCGTCTGTCCCGACTTGACTACTCTTCGGCGCCATAAAGGCGCCCTCGATATTCACACCAAATGTACATGGGTGCGGCGTATACACGCTGCACCCCGCCGATGTAGACAATGTTTCCCGGTTTTCGCCTATGGCCGAAATTCTTCACGACAACGTATGAACTAGACGATCCAAAAGAGAGGGATAACAATGCTCCAACAATTAGGACTAAAGCTAGAATTTTGGGCCGAAGCATTGCAAACAACAGTTTACTTGATAAATCAAGTGTCAAGTGCCACATGCACTACGTGTTGAAAGCAATCAAGCTTCAAGTGCCACAAGCACTATGTGTTAAGAAACCAATCGTAGACAGACGAACTAGATAGATCGAAATGTAAAGATAGGAAGCAAAAAAAACACATAACAAAATGCACAGTGCACAATACGTTAACGTGGAAACCCTAAATAGGGGAAAACCAGGGGAGAATATATCTTCACTATAACAGTGGGTATATGAGAGAGAAAAAAACACATATTACAACCTCTATATAGCATATTATTCCCCTTAGGGTTCAAGTGACAAGTTCCTCTCAGACTATGTTTGCGTGCAAGCCCTCACGCTCTCACGTCTAACTTCTTCTCAGTTACAACCTTAGTTATGTTATGTTCTACCTACATTATGTTTTCCCTAGGTGTATTCATACTCATACATTGTATGGGCTATTTACAAATATAGTTGTTATTGTTATTATTATTAGATAATAATATTCCCAATTAATCTACTGACCAATCGACTACTATGTCAATTTTCCAGTCAACCCGACTAGCCGACTCCCATGTCGGCTATCTAGTTAGCATTCCCCCTTGACCTGGAGCATCCATGATGTAGTCGACTATGACAATCAACTCTCTATCTCCTTCAGGGTAGTCTATCACCCTGTCGACTCGTTGGTCGATCCGATCGACAATCCTGTGTTCGGCTTGTTGTTCGACCACCGACTTCTCTCATAGCTTCGACTGTAGAGTGCTCCCATAGGTGGGACATATTCCTAACAAACTCCCCCTTCATTCCTATGGGGAGGAGTCGGTCATTCCAATCATTTGTCGACGGACTCTGAGTTTGTCCATAGGTAGGTTCTTTGAGAGCATGTCGGATCCGTTGTCATTGATATGGATCTTCACAAGGGTAAACTCTTCCTCGTCCACCTTCTCTCACAACCAATGATACCTTCTCTATATGTTCTTGGCCCGAGTGTGATATGCAACATTCTTGGCTAGATGTATGACACTCTGATTATCACATTGGAGCAATAATCTTTTTTTCTTCATTCCCAATTCACTAAGGAACTTCTTCATCCAAATCAGTTCCTTTCCGGCCTCTACCATCGCCATATATTCTACCTCTGTGGTCAACAGAGCCACCGCCTTCTACAGTCTCGACTGCCATGACCTTGCTCCCCCTACATAGGTCATCACGTAGCCTCATGTGGATCGGCTTGAGTTTACGTCCCCCGACATGTCTGAGTCAGTAAACCCTTTGAGCATAGGTTTTCCGACACCATACCTTATGTATACTCTTGAGGTGCCTTTCAAGTACCTGAGTATCCATTTCACTGCTGCCCAGTGTTCTTTTCCTGGATTACTCATATTTCAGCTTACTGCTCCCACAACAAATGTTATGGCTGGTCTCATATAGACCATAGCATACATCAAACTGTCGACAACTAATGCATAGGGTACTTCCCTCATCTCGACCTTTTCCTTCTCCCCTTTTGGGCATTGCTTGGCATTCAACTTGCAGTTTTTCGACAACATAGAGCCGACTGGCTTTCCTTCTGAATGTTTAACCTCTCCAAAATCCTTGTCACATATTTCTCTTGTGATAACCATATCACGTTCTTAGTTCTGTCCCGAACTATGTGCATTCCCAATATCTATTTAGTTGGTCCAAGATCTTTCATGGAAAACGATTTGCTTTCTTTAAGCTCATGATCTTCTTTGTGTCTTGTTCGACTATCAACATGCCATCCACATATATTAATAGAATCAAGAATTCACCTTCATCATACCTTATAAAGGCATACGACGTTGAAGATGACGGACTCTTCAAAAAATTTAGCCACAAGTAAGATATCACCCAAGTTCTATACTACAATCTCTATTGCAGTGATGTGGTAGAGATGGTCCTGAAGCTGTCGAAGAAAGAGTACACACTCTTGATCGTGGACATACCATACGACTTTCATATGGCAGGATCATCATACGAAGATGAACCGTTTCGGTTCAAACAGTTGGAAAAAATGGTCAAGGTCCTTGCGGAATTGACAACATCATCCTTGTGGCGGATCATGTTCATGTTTCATTCGATGGATTAAGGATATTCTATGGCACAATTCTTGAGATCTCGATGTTGTGGTATCGAGAACCTCTCTTGGTAAGATTTGTATTTACATTGATCAGTTTTATTCAAAGGCCTTTCGACTGTTTCGATACAATTCTTATTATGGTTTTTATTTTTAACTTTACTTGGCAGGATTAAGACCAATGTGAATAGAGGACCAACGTTTCGGTTCGTCAACACAATTGAATACCTCACAGTTGGTAATTTTGATGAAAATTTATGAAAACAATGCATAAAGGAGCATTCAAATGAGGTTAGGGGTTCTAATCTGCTTGTTTATCCAGTAGTGACTCGTAAGTTGAGACATGTCACCACAACGGAACATGGTCTTGTCAATCCTTACCAGAAACCCCAAGTCTGATAATGCACCTTATCGAGAAGTTCTCAAGCGAAGGGGATTGGATATTGGACTTATTCTGTAGCATGGGTATGTTCGCCTTATTTTAATTGATCGTTATGGTATAGGATACTCGAAACTTCTTATGAAGCTAAGTCATTTCTTTACTATGTAACAGGTACAACATCAACACGTGTGTTGAAACTCTTTCTCAATTCTATTGCATTGGAGAAGGATGAGGAACAAGTAAATTTTATAAACATGAGGATCAAAGCGTTGTGGGAATGCCTGGGTCAAGGTGAGGAGGTTGGGGCAAAGCACATCACCGATACTTAATGTTTTCAAACTGCTTCCCTTGAACCGATTCCTCCATTGGTTGGTGAACTTGGGGATCTTCTTGAGCTAAATGATGAACTTTTAGAGGACCCCACCATTGCCAGCCTATCTGGAGCGAATTCCTATGCACATGATTTGGATGAGAGTCCTGAAAACAATGACGAGGAGAATGAACAAGATATCTTGATTGCCATGTAGATTATGTAATGCCACCCCCTTTTTTGTAAAAGCATTTTGACACATTATAATGTATCAAGCTTTCTTTAATTTAACCATTTTATTCTATTGTTTGAGTAATTCCTTCCCGGTGAACTCTTTTTTATACGTACAATGGCAAAATGGTATATACTGTTGTCTCTCGTTATAATAAGTTTTCTTCTAGACCGTGCATTGCCAATGTTTTGGTGTTCGAATATAGATACAAATTTACACATTTCGAATGTTTTGATAACATTGGAGAGTTGTCAATTACACGTTGTAATGTAGTACACTAATGTTGCTTAAGGTCATGAATTCATGTTTAATGCACAGGATGGTTCTTCTTACCACCATTGTATATTGCTTTCGTATTTAGATTTTGATCACCAAAGAGATTTAGACTGTTACATTGTTATAATGTTACATTGTTAGATTGTTGGACTCTACAAGGTTTACCTAATAAAATTTAGCCTAAGATCAATCACACACAAAGACCATATGGTAAAGTTGAGCTTGTGATGTTTAAGAACCACAAGTATTATTCAAGGAAGTTAAACTTTATCATATAACCACCATGGATTACATCTTCCAATTCAATATCAATTACTATAGATATCAAGTTACATGCCCGCACCTAAAACTCATCAGGATTTTGTAGCTTGGATATCAAATGCTTATACCAAGTTGAACCATATGTTAAGAATATATACATTTTATATTTAGGTATCATCAATGTAAAAAGAACAACGTGCTGAAGCAACAGAAAACAAAACGTAGGAAAACACAGGTTTAATGGAGAGCTTGGACACACACACACAGTACGCGGGAGAGAGAGAGACAGAGAGAGAGCCAATACACACAACTCAATTAAAAAATAATACTCAGTCTGTACATAAGGATGTGCTCAATGAGCACTCTTATACAAGTCCATATGGTCTGATAGATGTACTGACATGTACTTCAATATATACGCGGAATATATACTGACATGAGCTCTACACTAACTCCCAAAATATATTCCTACGCAGAATATCTTTCCAACGGCCTCGCGGTTTACGCACCGCTACGGCCTATTGTGCGCACAGTTTTACGCACCTAGTGTACGCACTGTGTTACGCACCCGATTATGCACCGAATGTTGAGCTTGTCTCTCAACACTCCCCCTCAAGCTAGACTTGAGGTTCCTTCCGCTCTTCTGAATCTACGCTCTGGTTCCTTCTGGCCTCACGCCTTGCTCGCGCTCCTCGACCCGTTCGATTCGGCGTGCCTCGACCCTTCCGATCGGCTTGTTTGCTCATCCGGCCCTTCTCAGCTCCCTTGTTGTCGCGGTGTCAGCGCATCCTTCGCTGCCCTTTTCTTCGCATGGCCTTCATTTGATTCAGCGTATCCAAATTGAACACTTCCGATTCAATTCCGCTCTCATCCGAATTGACTGTCTCCAATTTGTCTCCTGTCTCTAGGCCTTTGACTACATTAGACCACGTCTTCGTCTTGGCCTTATCTCCTCTTGATTCGGCTGTTCTCGACTCTTTCCTACGATTATGGCCCTTGCTTCTTTCTTCGACTTCTTCAGCCGGTTCGAAATCGAATTCTTTGTTCAATTCCTCATCACAGTCACTTCCGCCGTGATGAACACCTTCGCTCCTTTCACACTGTTGTTCGTGTTCTTCTTTTCTCCCCCTCAAGTTCGGCGTGTCGAGGTGACGCAACCCAAGCTCACTCGAGAAATGTCGTATCTTGTCGAGACCAAGAGGCTTGGTGAAGATGTCGGCAACTTGCCAAGTAGTCGGAACATGCACCAGTTCGACTTCACCTGAAAGGACCCGCTCGCGGACAAAATGGTAATGCACCTCAATGTGCTTGGTCAGGACATGGAACATAGGGTTTTTCGCAAGGTGGATACTGTTGAGGTTGTCGCAATAGATCGTGGTTGGATCAGACACCTCTACATGTAGCCCCCGTAGTAGCCATTTCAGCCAAATGATTTCGCACGTACCAACAATCGCCCCTCGATACTCGGCCTCCGTGCTCGACAGTGCCACTGTCGGCTGCTTTTTGCTGCTCCACATGATCACCGCACTGCCCAGTGAGAATGCGTATCCAGATGTGGATCTACGATTGTGGGCATTTCCGGCCCAATCGGCATCTGTGTAGCCAACTAACTGTTCGGCTACGCCTGCTCGATATAGCAACGCCATGTCTTTCGTGCCGCTTACATATCGCAATATCCTTTGCGCACACTGACAGTGTCCGACCGTAGGCTGCGACATGAATTGACTGATCAGTCTGATCGGGTAACTAAGGTCTAGCCGAGTAATAGTCAAATAAATGAGGCTTCTGACAATCTGTCAGAACCGTGTCGGGTCGCACGCTTTTCCCGAATCTGGGCGAAGCTTCCTTCACGTTCCTATCCAGAGGGGTCGACATGGGCCTACAGTCTACCATCCCGAACTTGAAGAGCATATTCAGTGCGTAATGACGTTGGTTAATCAATATGCCTTCGGGGGTATGGATCACTTCGATTCTGAGGAAGTAATGAAGGTCTCCCAGGTCCTTCATGTCAAATGATGCCGCAAGCTGGAGCTTTACGCGGTCAGTTTCACTTAGGTCGGTGTCGGTGATGACCAAGTCATCAACATAAAGTAAAATACTAACCGGCCCGAGTCAGCCTTGCCGAATGAATAGTGAAGAATCCGATTTGGACGTCGCAAATCCCATCCGATGCAATCGTTGCGTGATTTTTGCGTTCCAAGCACGCATGGCTTGCTTGAGTCTGTAAAGGGACTTCTTAAACTGGCAGACCGCCGAAGTGTTCATTCCGGAGTGAAATCCGGGGGGTTGTACCATGTACACCTTTTCCTCAAGCTAGCCTTGCATGAACGCATTCTTGACATCCATCTGACGTAAATGCCACCCCTTCGCCGCAGCTACCGCAAGCAAAACACAGACGGTCGCCATCTTTGCGATCGGCGCAAACGTCTCATCGTAGTCGATGCCGTGTTGCTGCGCGTAGCCTTTCGCTACTAACCGGGCCTGGTACTGGTTGACCGAGCCGTCGGTGTTGTACTTGACCTTATACACCCACCTACATCCGATCGGTTTCACACCCTTCGGTGCGTCAACTAGGTCCCAGGTTTCATTCTCCGCCAATGCGTGCATCTCTACCTCCATTATGGCACGCCAATTTGCATCCTTCGTCGCTTCTACATAGCTCTCCGGCTCACGCACTTCCGCTACACACGTATTGTACGCATAGTGATACGCCATATACTCATTGTAACCGAACTGCACAACAGGATTCTTCTAGCAGGTAGATCAGCGTAATTGCTCATTAGCCGATGTTGAGGCTTTCTTGGTTGACGCGGACTTCGCTTTCGAAGGCCCGTCATCGCTCTTCTCGGAGTCGGATTCGCATCGATCCGAGTCGCCCTTATCCGTGGAATACTCTGGCATCTTCTTCTTCCCTTTTTCCTTGCGCATAAACCGTCTCCTCAGCTTCCTGCGCGGGGAATGCATGGCCGAGTCTCCACTACTCGCCGGCTCTGCTTCGAACTGGACAAACCAACCAAGTCGCTCGTTTGGTCCACTTAGCTGAAATGAAATCGGTCTCTCATTGAGGGTCTTGATTTCGTGGTCATCCGGAGGCATTTCAGCCTCGTTGACCTCATCGTCAGAACTCGGGTCCGGAGATCCGGAGTTGGAGGCAAGTACCAGAATGCAGACTCGTCAAATACAACATTGAGGCTCACGTTGTCGTGGAGAAAACCCCCCCTAGGAGGAATCAAAGGGGAGGAGGCGTGACCCAATCCTTTTCGCGCGCGTGTGTGTGTTTGTGAGTTGTACATAGTTAGGAATAGATCGGTTGATGTACATATGTACTAGGAAGGATATTAATTGTCTAGGGAATCGATGCGTATCTCTATCCGAAAGGACAGAGAATAAAGTTGATGTGTTTTGATGTAGCGGCCTCCTCGACGACCTATAAAAGGGAGGGGAGAAGAAGAAGATAAGGGGCGTTTTTGGGCGAGGACGAAGTGCTGTCGGACTGGGGACTGAGCTCTCCCCTCCTCAACTGTTGCTCTCCAGTATGTTTCTGTGTCGGTTGCCTCTGCTGCGTGTAAGCCCCTATACTTCCAGCAGAGACTCCACCGTGCGTTCTTTGTGTCATCCGTGTGTGTGCTTAAGACCTCCGTTTTGGGTCTGTTGCCGGTTTGCCGGTAGTAATTGTTGTTGACATTGTAATTGAATCTTCCGTTCCCGTCTCTCTCCCTGCGTTTCTGTGAATCACTCTCCCTCTTCTTTCTCACGCTCCTTGGTTCAGGGCCCCCGTGGTCCCGCCTCATTTCACACGCGAGAGCATAATAACACAACATTATTTGGTGAACCCGACGTGAAAGAAGGTGGCAAAGGAGTTGAAGATGAGGGGATCCGAGCTTGTTGAAGCTATGGCACTAGCCATCGACCGGCTAGTGAGCGCTCGTGAGGGAATGGGTGCCCTTGATAGGGCCATAGAATCGATTGTTGGCACCATAGGCCGATTCGGTGGGAAGAATGCCACGAGCTATTTGGAGGCCTATCGGGCCGAAATGATCATGAGGGACATCTCGGAGGACAGGCGGCTGTCCGGATTCCCTCGAGTGGTGACGCCGAGCATCCACGCCGGATACAAAGATTTTCTTCGACTGTCGAAGCGGGACTTCATGGCTTGGGTTGAGAGCCCTGGGAAGGGGAGGAACACGTCAGTGCTCCTCCAGGAATTCCAACAACGGTTCAATCGTCTGTCGACGTTGGATCAGACCATGCTCGACACGAGCAGGGTCTTGCTATTTGTCAAGTCGGTGCACGCACTAGATCGGGAGAAGGTGGGTCTCCTGGTGGAGACAGATGAAGGCCTCACGGTGTCGTGCAGAAAACCGGCCATAGGCGGAATCAGACGAAAAGGCACATGAACCGGCTCTTACACGGATGGGCGCGTGAATTGATATTTTGATATTGATTCATAAATGGATCGACTGATGTAAATACTAAGTAGTACACATTTATTAGGGGATTGTGCGTATCTCTGTCAGAGGGGATAGGGAATAAAGCGATTTGACTAGGGAAAAAGGGGCACCCCTTTTGGGAACTATTTAAGGAGAGGAGAGAAGGAAGAGAAGGGGACCGCGCGTTGGCAAGGACGAAGTGCTGCTGCAGAACCGAGTGTCGAGCTCTCTCTTCTCCTCCTCCGGTCGTCGGTCTCTATGGGTGTCGGGGGTTCGCTACCTTTGCTTCGCTGACAACCTGTGTGCTTCAAGTAGAGGCTCTCCCCTTTTGGCTCCCTGGAGTCGTGTGGTTGTCGTCTGCGTGCGTTGTCGTGAAGTACGAAAGCTTCACATTAAAAGTCTACAATAAGATAAATACGTAACTAAAATAACATTTGATAATGTTTTATATATAAAGATAATATTAACAACACATATGATAATATTATATATATGTAAAGAAAAATAATATATATATATATAGATAAATATATTATATTACACGAACAAGAGAGGACTTGAACCAATAACCCCACCCTATGACTCTCAAATCTTACCATTTACTCTACACTAATAATATTCATAAAATAAAGCATACTTTATATATACTTTATATTACATAAAGGATTTGCTTCATGATATAAAAATAAAGTTGCATGTTGTATTCAATAGTATTTTGAGACTCGAACCCACAACCTCATACACTAAAGTCAACACACCTACCATTAGGCTAGGCCCTTTCTCTTTAAGATTATGTTTTCATGTTTATTGTTATTGCATATAGTGTTTCATACATAAAAGCTCAAATGAGCGAGATGTTTATCATGCATCACATGTAATGCATGAACGCCAAATGGCGATCATGCATCACATGCATTTCATGCACTACATGCATGATTTGTACCCTCCAATGCATCATATGCATGGGGGCACCTATTTAAATGGTGAAAGAGAAGATCAAAAGGGGATATGTATGCGATATCAATCAAATTATGTATTAGATAAGAGATACCACAAAAATAGATAAAGAAGGGAAGAAGTTTAACATAAAGGTGGAGCTCTAGCTTGGCGGTCGTGGTGGTCAACTCTCAACAAGAGGGAGGTGGTTCGAGCCTTATCTTCATCAAAATATTGAAGTGAAGATTGTAGTGGTCTACGATCAAGAAAGAGAAGAGCGATTACCTTGCAAGACAAAGTTCGGAGGTTCAACGACGTGTACAATCATTTTGTAACTCTTTTATCAAATAATTATAAATCTCTTTTATTGCTTCAAATATCATTCTATATCCTATCTTGTCATATCTTGTTGATCACTATTTATCTATCTCTACTCTTTCGTCTCTTCCGTCCATAATCCCAGTGATTCCTTCCTCACTTTCACGTTATCCTTTGTCTATGCAACGCTACGCTTCTAGGCGAGCCACGCCACGACAGCGTGAGTAGGACCCCGTGTCAGGTCCATTACCGGGTTGCCGGTTGTAACAGTTCGGGTTGTAAGCTATTGATTATAGTAATCGGATTCCTGTTTTGCTTGCTCTTAATCTCTCTTTGTGTACTTGCATCTCTCTCTCTCTCTCCTTGGTCCGAGACCCCCGTGGTCCCGCCTCTTTCTACAAGCACGCGCGTAACAACGTGACAACGAACGATTGGGCCGTGGTAAAAGGGGTCTACGCCCGCTTTGACAAGAGGCACGAGTGGAGCGATGCAAGCTCGACGGTGTCGGGGCCGGTCCCAACGAGGAAGCTCGAGGAGCTGGTATCGGTGTCGGTTGGGAAGGAAGAGATTCGGAATCGGCTCGAGACGGGCCCTGCCTCGAGCGGAGTGGTCCTAGGCTCTTCCGGAAGAGCGGCTCTGGAAGAGCTGATGCAAATGTTGCGCGACCTCCAGATCGCATAAGCACGGAGGGACGGCGGCAATCAACCTCGTGACCGGAGCTCGCTGACGGGGCAGTAATGCATGTGGTGTGACGTTGTCGGTCACATCCGGAAAGAATGCGCGGATTTCACAGAGGCACTCCATGCCAACGTGGTGTACCTCTGGAATGGGCGGGTGCATGCCAGTGACACGCGGAAAGCCCTAGAGTTGAACCCCGGGCGCGGCGGGATGAAGCGCTTGATGGAAGAAGCCGTGGCGCGACATGCAGAGGTCGTCCACTACTCCACGTCGGCAGGTATTCGGGTCGGGGGCGACGAGGGCCGGAAGGCGAAAGACTCTGGATTCTGGCCATTGGTACTGGAAGGCCTCTCCGGGGTAAGGCTAAAGAAGGAGGAGGCGAACCGCGCGGAACAACGGATCCGGGAGGTCACCGGATGGGACGATCTGGTTGAAGAAAATACTAGCTTTGTGGAAGCTACATGCCAGAACTATGAGGTTCTGGTAGAAGACAAGCGCGCGGGAAGGGTTGGAGGGGCCGGTCCCTCACAATGGTACAAGACCCGGTTCGGACCAAAGCAGAACAATGCCAGCAACACCGGGGTGCCAGATAAAACGAAACGGGTCGATTATTGGCTGAGCACGGAGATTGAGAGGTCAACGGACCTGCAAGGTCCTCGAGGAGCGGATTCTCGACTACAAGGTGGAGTTGTCGCTGAGGGAGGTGCTCAGAATCTCCAAGAAGGAGTTCCACGACTCCATTGTGGACTTGGTGAAGCGAAAGCGGCTCTCGATGGAACCGGAGCCGGAGAAGCCTGTGGAGGTGCGGACGACGCACCTAGAAGACATGACCCTAGAGGATGAGTTGGCGAACAGCTACTACGCGAAGCCACATTAGGCCAGAGCCACTACGGAGACCGTTGTCTGGGTTGGGGACATGCAGGAGCCGGTGGTGGCATTGATAGACCATGGTTCGGAGATCAACCTGATGTCCATGTACTTCGATAAAAAGGGGAAGTGGCCGATCAACACCAAGCGTGGGTGGAAGATACGCGCGACGACACGCGCTACGGAGGAGTTGCATGGTGCGTGCCTGAATGTACGCGTAAAGATCGGCGACGTTGAGATAGATCAACACTTCTTTGTGCAGGAGACCTCCTCGCACCCGGTGATACTCGGTGAGCCATACATTACGGCGGCATGGATGGAAACGAAGGTGCTTGACAATGGATCGGCGTACGCACGTGTGAAGAGCTAGGACGAACAATGCTCCGTTCAATTTTTGACGATGAGGCCGAACCATGAGTGTAATTTTGAGACCCTTGGCGGCGAGAGCCGAGGGGATTTTTAGAGAGGGCTATCAAGGTGTGGGGCCGCGATAGTCCGAACACCCCGGAAGAACCCCACACATGTACCATAGATAGGAAATTTTGGTTCTCCGATAACGGAGGTTGTACTATAGCCGACATCAGTGGCCGGGAAAAGAAGCGGGTGGAAGAAAGACTAAGCGCGGACGGAGTCCTCAGCCCTGGCGAAGAGATTGGCAGTGTTGTGGAGGTGGTCTCCTTCGATGACACCTTGGGGGAATTACGCGAGGTTGTCAAAGGAGGCCTTAGTGAAGGCTGGGCAGTTCCGGTTAGTTCAGTGGAGATGTACGAAGTCATCGCTGATTTCGGAGAAAAGGTCGGGTCCGGTCAGACGGCCCGCGTGGATACCAAGTACAAGACTGTGGACCGGAAGGTGAGGCCAGTCGCGGCACCCTTGCCGGAGGGCGGCGGAGAGCGGATAAAGGGGGTCGTGTCGGACCCAAGTTTACGTCAACCGGTCGGCATAGGGCACCAATTCACCAACATAACGCTACGGGAGCTCAAGGTTGGTGGGGGTGGGTTTCTATTGCCGGCGGAGGAGGACCGGTTTTGGAGGGTGCTCAGAAGGCGCGGGAAAGCCTTCACATTCTCGCCGGAGGAGATTGGGTGCGTAGACCCGACGATCGTGGAGCCGATGGTGATATTCACGGTGCCACATGTGTCGTGGAATCTTAAGCCGATTCCAGTACCCAGAGCTCACATCCCCAAGTTGATGGAGCTACAGAAGCAGAAAGTGGAGATGGGCATCCTCGAACCATTGAGCGCCCCATATTCGAATTGTTGGTTTACCATGCCGAAGAAGAACGGTACGTTGCGCTTCATTCAAGACCTGCAACTAGTCAACAGGGTGACCATTCCTAATGCAGGTATCGGACTGACGATAGACGAGTTCGCGTAAGCCTTTGTCAGAAGGTCAATCTATTTGGTCTGTGATCTGTACTCGGGGTACGATTAGTTCCAACTAGTTGTGGAGAGCAGAGATATCATGACGATGCGGACCCCTCTCGGCTTAGTGCGGATGTGTACCCTACCGCAAGGAGGGACGAACTCGGTGGTGCACATGGTGAATGCGATGAACAAGGGGTTGAGGGACTGCATCCCGGACATCACCATGCCATTCCTGGACGACATCCCAATCAAAGGATGTCCGGTGGAGGATAAGGACGAGGTGGTTGGGCCGGAGGTACGTCGCGAACCACATTAATGACTGCGAGAAGGTGCTGCAAAGGCTGGAGGACACGTGGCTCACCTTCTCCAGAGAGAAATCGACGTTCGGCCAATCGGAGATCCTAGTGATCGGTCACTTGTGCGGGCCCTACGGCCGGAAATCGTCTTCGGCAAAGATAGAATCCAACTCCGTAATGAAGGAAGAGTGTAAGTCGGTTACGGAGGTGTGGAGGTTCCTGGGTGCGTGCGTGTTCTACCACATTTGGATTCCGCACTGCGCACACGTCGCGGAATCACTTTATGGGTTGTTGAAGAAGGGGCACAAATTTGAATGGGGCAAGGAGCATACGGAGTCGGTCTGGAGACTGAAGGAGGCGCTTACTGTAGCACCGGCTCTCAGGAAAGCGGTTTATGGCAAGGAGATCCCCATTTACGTAACCGTTGACACAAGCCCAACCAGGATCGGATGGGTGATCAATCAGGAGGACGAGAGTGGTGCGCGGTTCCCGATCCGGTTCGGGGCGAAGGTTCTCAGTGAGCGATAGTGAGGATACGCCCAAGTTAAGCATGAACTATGGGGTATCGTTTCGGCGGTTAAGGCCGACAAAGATTATCTTATAGGGACGGAGGTAATAATCGAGACGGACTACCTACCGATTCTCAGTATGATTTCCGGATGCGCGACTCCGGACCTGGCAATGCTCAGGGTGATCGCGTACATCAAGTTCCTAAATCTGGAGATACGGCACATCTCTAGGAAGGACAACGCCATGGCAGACATGCTTTCGAGAGCACGGTTCGACAACGAGGACGACATGGTTTCGGAGGACGAGGAAGTCAACGTAGACTTCTTCGAGAGGGCATACATAACGAGGGAGAGGAGCCCTCTGGCGCTTAATGAATTTCACGAAGGCGAGTATGACGGGGAGTGGCTCCAGATCGTTAGGTTCCTGAAGACAATGACACCAGACGCAACGTGGACAAAGGAAGAGGCTAACCGGATCCGAAAGAAAGCTTACCGGTTCTTCCTACGGGACGGGAACATATGGAGGCACCCTAAGAAGCGAGGCGGTGTCCCACTCCGTGTAGTAGCAAGAAAGGACGAGCAGGATGCGTTGCTTACGGCGTACCACGAGAGTCCTTGGTCCGGACACCACGGGACATGGGCCTCGTTCGAGAAATTGAAAGAGAAGTATTGGTGGTGAGGGTTGTACCGGGATGTGTACCAGTTCGTGACGACATGTGAAAACTGTCAGATGCACTCTGCGATCCAGCATCGAGACGAGCTGCACCCAACCTACCTGCCGACCATCCACTTCAAATGGATGGTGGACTTAGTGACAATGTTGATGGGAGTAGGGCAGATGCGGTATCTAGTGCTTGCACGGGAAGATTTAATGAACCAGGTGGAAGGCCGTGCACTGACGAGCAAGACGATTACGCCGGTGTGCCGGTTCCTGATCGAAGAGGTAGTGTGTCGTGAAAGGAATACGGTTTCCTAAGCTATGCTCGGCCACAACCGAGATGTCGGATCAAGCACAGAAAATAGGGATTTGGTGAGATGTATCTACAGATGAAACAGTAAAGAAGAGAGTGCACTGAATGTTAACGTGGAAAACCCAAATCTGGGAAAAACCACGACAGCCCTCAGACTGCAAAATATCACTATATCAAGATTACAACAATGGGGCACAGAGGCAACGACCTCTTGCTCCCTCGCTTCGCCACCAGGCGGTTACAACAGAGGCAACAACCTCTTCTTCTCTCTCTCTCTTCTCTGTACACAGTTCCACTCTGAATTATCGCCACAACGATAATAACACAACCAACTCTACATCATACACTATTAAGTTTGCCCTAGGTCATATTTATACTAATATGAATTTCGAGCTATTTACAAATATAGCCCCAGTGGGCTCTCTGGAACATATTTACATATATGTCCATTCCATCCGATGAGAGGTTCTCACCGGGCCTGCAACATCCGGTTCTCACCGGGTCTTCCTTGTCGGGTACTCGTCATCCAGTTCTCACCGGGTCTTCCGTTGCCGGGTACTCCACATCCGGATTCGGCCTCGGCTGAGTTGCTCATCAACACTGTTCTTCTCACTTCCCATCCGGAGGGACCTGTTTCCTATCATGCTGGTATGGATGCGTAGGGAAAATCGTGGCGGATCGGGGAGAGCTGGACGCGTAGGAAGCTGAGGAGTTGTTTGACCGGTTAGGGGTCAAGCTCTCCCTCACTACGGCGTACAATCCGGAGGCGAACGGGAAGGTAGAACACGGACATGAACCGATCGTGAAGGCTTTGGTACGAGCATGTGAAGGGCAGGTTGGGATTTGGCCGCGGCTTCTACCCTACGCGTTGTGGGCGGACCGGACTACGCACAGTTCGGTGACAGGGTTCATTTCGGCAGAGTTGATGTACATGCAAAAACCGATTATGCTGGTGGAACGGACGATCACTTCGTGTGTTGCGGTGGACGAGAAGGACGAGATGAGCCAGGAAGAGTTGCTGGTGGCGCAGATTCGGCAGCTCGAGCGACAACCGGAGGACATGGAGCAGGCGATGGCGAAGCTGCGTACGGCGCGTGAAAGGAACAAAGGCCGGTTCAACCGAACACACCGGCTTAGACCGAAGAAGATCGAGGAAGGCGACTGGGTGTTGGTGTACGACAGTAGCCTCAATAATCAACACAAGCCAGTGCGTAAGTTTGCGAGAAGATGGTTCGGGCCCTACACGATGACAAGCGTGAACGACAATGGCACGTATCATCTCGCGGAGCTCGATGGGACGCAGATAGCGGTACCCATGGCCGGCAAGAGGGTCAAGATGTTCAAGAAGTGGCACGAGGACAAACCGGGCCCGGTGAGCGATGCTCGAATCGGGGAAGGCGAGGGTTCAGAAAACGACGAGTGATCTAGGGCCGGTTTCCACCAAGGTTGTTCCTACCTGGCACGTACCGGTGGACGTACGGTTTGCTGGGGGGGGGAGATGTTGTGGAGAAAACCGCCCCTAGGAGGAATCAAAGGGGGGAGGCGTGACCCAATCTTTTCGCGCGCGCGTGTGTGTGTGAATTGTACATAGCTAGGAATAGATCGGCTGATGTACATATGTACTAGGAAGGGTATTAATTTTCTAGGGAATCGATGCGTATCTCTGTCCGAAAGGACAAAGACTAAAGTTGATGTGTTTTGATGTAGCGGCCTCCTCGGCGACCTATAAAAGGGAGGGGAGAAGAAGAAGATAAAGGACATTTTTGGGCGAGGACGAAGTGTTGTCGGACTGGGGACCGAGCTCTCTCCTCCTCAACCTTTTCTCTCCACTACGTTTCTGTGTCAGTTGCTTCTGCTGCGTGTAAACCCGTGTGCTTCCAACAGAGGCTCCATCGTACGTTCTCTGTGTCGTCCGTGTGTGTGCAGGGGACCTCCGTTTTGGGTCTGTTGTCGGTTTGCCTGTTGTAATCGTTGTTGACATTGTAATTGAATCTTCTGTTCCCGTCTCTCTCCCTACATTTCTGTGAATCGCTCTCCCTCTTCTTTCTCACGCTCCTTGGTTCAGGACCCCCGCGGTCCCACCTCATTTCACACGCGAGAGCGTAACAACACGACAACGTGAGCTTGTTTGGTTCGGGGGTTATAACACTTATAACCCTTCTGTTCATCTGAATAGCCGACCAAGATACACTTCTCAGGTTTTGCATCCAACTTCCTCCGTTTCTCCTTCGGCACATGCACATACGTAATGCTACCAAAAACTCTCAAGTGTCGTAGATTCAGCTTTCTTCCGATTCTGAATGTAGACCGCGGTTCGTACCGCTTCGGCCCAATAGAACTTGGGCAAGCTATTTTCTTCCAGCATTGCCCGCGCCACTTCCACAACCGACCAATTTTTCCTTTCAGCTACCTGCAACTAAATTCGCGCCGAATTCCCATTTGTTGCAGATAACTGTTGAATTGGCCTGAAAATTACTCTTTTCCGCCATCTGACCGCAGGCACTTGATCTTTCTCCCTGTTTCCCTTTCTACAAAGCTTTTGAGGTCCCAGAAACAATTGAAGACTTCATTCTTCTTTTCAATGAGATAGATCCACGTGTGCCGCGTGTAGTCGTCGATGAAGGAGACAAAATATCAACTCTCGCCAAGACTAACGTTCTGTGTCGGCCCCCATACATCTGAATGTATCAAGTCGAGCTTGTTCCGGCTCTGGTTACGCTCGTTGGGGAAAGGAAGTCGGTGTTGCTTCCCTAGCTGGCAGGCTTCACAAATTTGGGTCTTCCGGCCACTGAATTTGGGCAATCCAAACACAACTTGTTTTGATTGCAAGTCTTGAAGCCTTTGATATTTGACGTGGCCTATCCGCTTGTGCCACAAGTCAATATCCGACGTGACTTTTTGTCCTTTTGCAAACATTGCGGTGCCAACGTCATTGGTGTCAAGTATAAACATCCTCCTATCTCTGCGCCCTTGCGCAATAACTTGGCCTTCCTCCTCAATGAAGCACTCGAGATGCGTGAACCGGACTTGCATCCCCTGGTCGACGATCTGCCCGACCGACACCAGATTCTTCGTGATTGTCGGGACGTGTAACACGTTCATGAGTTTCCCTTTTTGCCTGACATGGCTCAGGGGAACTTCATCGACATTCTCGATTGGATGCGGAGTGTCGTCTCCTGTTGCGACTACTCCCGGTTGCATCGATTTCTCAAGGTATGAGAACCACTCCTTATGGCTCGTCATGTGGTTTGACGCACCGGAGTCAATGTACCACGCCTCGTCCGATTTTGGGGTGGTCTTCTTCATCGAGTTCACCTCGTGTCTCATCACGAAAGTTGCCCCCTTTCCAACTTTTTTAGATCCTTCGGCGTAGTGCGATCGCAGCCGATTTCCTTTCTCAGTTTGTCCAGATCCGGATTTGGTTTTCTCCTAATCGACGCGCTTCTTCCAGCACTCGCTCTCCTTGTGATCTTTCTTGCCATAGTACCACCATTCCGCGACGGATTTCCCTTGCCGATTCCCGTCACCTCGACTCCCCCTGTTTCCAGAGGGTTCGGAATTGATGTCAACATCACTTCGGTGCTTTCTTCCTTGATCCCACCGGCTGCCTCCATTGCGCATCGACTCGCCTCGTCCACCATGACCATGGGGCCTATCTCCCTCTGTGTACAGTATCTTGCTATCGACGTGCATACTCGTCGACGCACCGGCATGGTTCTCCTCTATAAGGAGCATCGACTGTAGGTCGAAAAATGACAACGTATTCTCTCGTGTGCACACAGCAATTCGGAACGCTCCGAACTTCGACGCTAGTCCCCCGAGACATATCTGCACCATTTTGCCTTCCTCGACGTTCACATCGATGGAGGCTAAAGAGTCGCATATATCTTTGATCTTCGAGGTGTAATCAGCCATCGACAAATCACGTTGTCACAAGTTGCTCAACTCTTGTCGGAGTTGGAGCTTTTGTGGCTATGGTGCTTGCGGCAAAAATCTTTTTCTGATTTCCCCAAGCATCCTTCGGCGTTTTCGTATCCCGAATATAGCTCAGATGTTGTTCACCCTCGCCCGTACAAGACGCGAAGCAGTAGAGAACTCTGCTCGCCGATTGTTCCCAAGTTGGGAAGTCTTTGTGTGTCGAATCGGGTGTTGTGTCATTTGCTTCGTCGACATAGCTCCAATATCCATGCTCGAGTAGGTACTGGTGCATCTTGTACGACCAATATGCGTAGTTGTTTCTGTCAAGCTTCTCAGTCGGAAGCAAGCTAGATATGCCTCTATGCATTCTATTTTTCCTGTTCTTTTCGAAGGTTAGGTTTTCTTCTCGAGCTCAGGTCTGATGCAGAGGTTCTCAACCCTCGCTCTCTAATACCATGTAAAAAGAACAACATGCGGAAGCAATAGAAAACAAAACGTAGGAAAACACCCTTTGGTGAAGTGTCTGAAGGGGACACCCTATGTTAGGTCATTGTCCGACCCTAGCGATAACACAGTTTTTGGCGACCACGATTCCTGCATAAACGCAACGAACAACAACGGGAATGGATTACTAGACCAATGAACGACCCGGTTACGGAGCGAGAGAGAAGACTTGCCGAACGATTGCGGAAGCGGGAGGCTTTCCAACAGGCGGCAGAAGAGATCCGTGCGGATCGAACATTTTCCAAAGTAATCTGGTGAGTGGCTGCGGAATCACTCCGCGTGCAGCAGACTCCCCACCCGGACGAAGGAAGCAGCTTGAGCAGTCTCCGGGACACGGAAACCATTCTGCAAGCATTAGCGATAGGGGAAGGCGCTTCGGAACCATTCTCGGCCTTCGAATAGGATTCGGACGGCGAATGCAGCGCCCATTCAAATTACCGTAGCAGCCACGACACCCTAGACGAACCAGAGGACGAGCAGTCGGATACCTTGCCGACACCAAAACCGGAGTTAACGGAACTGGAAGCCCCAGACCGGCAAGAGGAGGAAAGACCTCCCCCGGGGGCTTCACTGTCAAAACTTGTATGATAGCACATGAGTTCATCAGAAAGGGTTTAAATTAATCTGTGAGATACATAATATATATATATATGGGTATTAATAAAGATTTGAAAATATATTTACATAAGGGTATTATCAATTATGTTGGACAAAAAAATTACATAAGCCCATGAAATATTAGATATTTCAATGAGATAGTAAAGAATATATTATACAAACAATACTCAAATTTGGAGTAGCATATATACATACATACATACATACATATACATACATATACCTACATTCAAACATTACATCCATGAATATGTATATACATACATTACACCCATTTATACATGCATACTGACTAAACATAAATATATGTAGAAATACATATTACCATATGTACATACACATACATACATGCATTACATACTACATACATATTAGAATCGGCCATATATATTGACATAGGAGTATACATAATACTACATAAAAATTACATATTACATATATACATACACATTCTCACAAACATTTTTATATATTACATTTTACACACATATATTATTATACACACAATTATATACAAATGCAAATATACAAACCAAACACAAAAAAATAAAGTACATTTTATATATATGTATACACATATACACACATTCCATACATACAATACAATACAATATATGCATACATACATACACACACGAACATAACACACATCACACATGCATACCACCTACATTCATATATCACACATCACACATGCGTATATACCTGTACATTCAAACATTACATCCATGAATATGTATATACATACATTACACCCATTTATACATGCATACTAATTAAACATAAATATATGTACAAATATATAACCATATGTAAATATGTACATACACATACATGCATGCATTACATACTGCATACATATTAGAATCAAGTTTCAACCATATATATTGACATACATATATACATGTAACATAGTACATACAATAAAATTACATATGCATACATACATACACAAATGCATATATACATACAAAACACAGAAAAATAAATTACATATTATATATATACACATACACATACATATTAATACCTAAGACTACATTTATATGTATACAAATCTTCATACTTACAAACAAGTTACATATATTACATATATATACACGTGCACACACACATAAATAAATTAGATATTACATAGCATATAATCCATACCTATTACACAATATACAAATTTACACATACATAAATTACATATATACATATATAGATATATTACATATGTAAATACATATTCCACATATCACCATATATATAGATTATACTGGACCATACAAACCACAATACTTACATACACACACACACATTAGGTATATGTATACTTACACATACATTGGATATATACATGCATATTACGTACATATTACAAACATAAATCCATATACGAACCATATACATACTAAACATGAAAATATCCCAAAAATATACATACATAAATACATTACATATATACGCATACATACATTCATACATTTACATACATATGACCACATACACACATACACATACATACATTAGATATATACATACATATTATGCACATATTACAAACACATTCATACTCATTGAATCATGTATATTGACATATACATATATGCATACACATACATGCATATCACCATATATATACGTACATATGCCTACAATGTTATAAGTTTTACAAGCATACATCCATACACCTATATACATATATACATACATTACATACATGCATACACATAAATACGTTACATACACATACATACGTACGTTACATATGTACATACATATCATCACAAACTACAATACATACATATATACATAAATATTACGAACAAACATCCACACACTCATGTATGCATATATGCATATGCCATACACTATACACATACATACATTACATATTACATATATACATAATACACATATGTACATTCATGCATGTACATACATACATTGCATATGCATACATTACAATCACACATTCATATACATTGAGTCATGTACATTGACATATGGATATATGCATACACCTACACACACACACACACACACACACACACACACACACACACACACACACACACACACATACAATACATATGCATACACGTATGTACATTTGTACATAGACATACCTATATTCATTTATACATTGCTACATATACATACATTAGATATATACATAAATATTATGCACATATTACAATCACACATCCATACACATTGAATCATGTACATTGTCATATGGATATATGAATACACATACATACACAGATAAATTACATATGGATATATGCATACACATATGTACATTCGTACATGGACATACATATATTCATTTATACATTGCTACATATACATACACATTAGATATATACATAGATATTATGTACATATTACAATCACACATCCATATACGTTGAATCATGTACATTTACATATGCATATATGCATACACATACATACATACATTACATATATGCATACACATATGTACATTCGTACATGGACTTACATACTCATGCATTACATACATGACATATGCATACACATATGTACATTCGTACATGAATGTTTGAATGTTATGTTTAGTATGTATGTATGTATGTGCACGTAATGTATGCATGTATGAATGAATGAATATATATATGTAATGTATGCATAAAATATGTATGCTTGCATGAATAAACATGAATGAATGGTTGTTTCCCCCCCCCCCCCAATCACATAGAATTTAAATCTTGTAAAAATAAAATAAAATAATGAATAAAATGGTTACACTAATGACAGGATATCTTCTTTAAAAAATAAAATAAAAACATGAATGAATGGATATATGAATGTACATATGTGTATATATGTAATATGTATATTTGTATGTGTGTGGGTGTTTGTTTGTAATATGTATGTATGTGTATGTAAAATTAATGTATATACATGAGGGGTATGAATGTTTAAGTTAAACTATAAAAGTGATAAGTTATAAAAGTGAAAACATTCTAAAGAAAAAATAAACATAATGTGGGAGAGGGGTTTGAATGAGAATAAGAAAAAATGGGTAAGGGGTAGGGCTAGAAATAGGAGAAAGTATGGGAGGGGTAGGGCTGAAAATAGGAGAAAGTTGGGGAGGGGTAGGGCTTAGAATATAAATATTTTTACAAGGGGTGAGTACATAAGCCAGTGACAAATATAACACCGTGCTATGCAGTAGAGTGTAGGGTTGGAGATACAACATGAATAAAAATGAAATACAAAATCCCGGCTACCATGTGTAGTCCCGGACATATGAACTACAAGAGAGATAAAGAGATATAAAAGGGAATGCATCGCTACTAAATGTAGTCACATGTTTACAAACAATATATATTATACATACACATACATACATATTTCAAACAAACATCCACACACACATATGTATTATGCATACACATACACATACAAATATACATGCATTACATATTACAATTTACATATATACACATATGTACATTCATATATTCATTCATTCATGTTTATTCATGCAAGTATACATATTTTATGCATACATTACATATATATATATATATTCATTCATACATGCATACATTACGTGCACATACATACATTCATACTAAACATAATATTCAAACATTCATGTTTTTTTAAATTTAGATTTTTGCCGCCTCCTTTGCTCTACCTCGTCTCTCCTCATTGTTGTTGTCGCCTCTTCTCCCCTTGTTGCTTCTGTCCTCGTTTTGCTGCCTCTGTTTTCGTTTTGATGCCGCCACCGCTCGCCTTGTCGTGACGCTTTTGCTCACCATTATTCTCTGTCGAGGCTGCCACAACTACTCTACAAATATTTTACAGGTACACATAAGTACAAACATCATACATAAACCAACACATAAATTCTTAGACTTACACACACACACACACACACACAAACATGCCATACATACAATATATACAATAAACGAAATTAATACAATACAATACAATACAATACAACATACATATACACATAACACATACATACAATACAATATGTACACACACACACACATGTGTATGTGTGTGTGTGTGTAGAATATACATACACATATGGACACATATATATGTTGTATGGAACATACACAGACACACACAAACATAACACACATCACACATGCTATACATACAATAAATGCAATTAAATACAATACAATACAATATGTACATACATATTACACACATACCTATATACACATGCAATACAATACCTACACACACACACACACATGCATACATACACACACAACACACATGCATACCACATACAAACATATACGATGTATGGAACATACATACACACACACAAACATAAAACACAACAGACATGCATACCACATACTAACTAACATAACAAACAACACACATGCATACCACATATAAACATATATGATGTATGGAACATACATACACACAAATCACACATGAATACCACATTCACAATGCACACATACACACATATATATGATGTATGGTTATATGAAAAGTGATAGGTGGGTCATTCTATTTGTAGATAATGGATGAAGAATCTATTATTGAAGTGTTTGAACATGAGAGGGATGATGAAGATAAACCTTTGGGCATTGTAAGTGTGAGAGGAAGTCTTACATATGCAAAGATCCAAGTCGAAATAATTGAGGACGGTATATTTTATGAACCATTTTCCTTTGTGTACACAAAAAATAATATTTTGAATGGGAAACAATAAGAGAAAAAATAATGTTACGACTTCATATGAGTCTATCCATAAAACTAAACATAAGGTTAATTTGTTTGTAATTTCATTATTGATATGCATTTTGGATTGTTCCATGTCTGCTCTTTGAGATATATATATCAAGTTCAAGATTGTTTTATTGTAAATTACATTTTTTTTTTATCACGTTATATTCTTCATATGTCTCAATAAACTAAAAAAAACTTATATGTGGCTTATATATGTTATACCTCTAGTGTTTTGGGTAATGTTTTCTAATTGTGTGTGTATTACTTTGTACTTTACACATTGTGTTTTTAATCTATGTGGCACTTGATGAAGCATTTCTAGGAATTGCATATGATGTTTAATGTTCATTCATAATTTTGCGAGTCATCAATTGTAAAGGCGATCATTGATCCCTTCTACGATTGGAAACTACGTGTGCATGTATATTTTATATGTAAAGGTATTTAAAATGGGTGGTTATCAAAAAATATATTGGTAGTAAGGGGTATTTTTATTAATCTTTTTTCTACAAAAGGGTCACTAAAATAGTAAAAACCATACGTATAAGGGGTTTATAAATGATGTCATGAATGCACGTGATACAACCGTCTTATATATAGTGGAGTCCCCGGGAGACCTCCGACACCGAAAGAAGAGGAGGAAAGACCTCCGAACCCGAAAGAGGAGGAGGAAAGACCTTTGACATAGAAATAAGAGGAGGGGAGACCTTCGACACCACCAGCCCGTGTTCCGACACCGGACGACGACATGCCGTTCCAATATCCCAAGTACCGGGATGATCCGGATGCGGAAGCTCATGTCTATGCATTTCTACAAACTTGGGAAGCAAACCATGTGTCGCAATGCTTGACTGCCGCCGGAGTAGAATGCTCGAAGATTGCAAAGTTCGGCATGACCTTGGAAGGACCAGTCGCGCGATGGCGCTTGACGCACCCTCCCGACACCATAACAACGTTTGAGGACTTAAAAACCAGATTTTTATAGTTCTTCAACAAGGAGATGGATCAACGGGAGATGGTCGGCCTATTCTACTCTATACGGCAGGAACCTACGGAAACCATTAAGCAATTCGTAATCCGGTTCCAACGAATGCACAGCCAGCTAAATCGAGCACCACCGGAAGTAGAGGCTAAAGCAATATTCCTAGCAGCGCTCTGGGAACCCTTGCGTACGATGTGCGCAGTGATTGATTTCCGCACCAACACGATCGACCAAGTCATAGACCAGGTCAGGGAGATGGAGAAAACAAGCTCGTGGCTAACAATGGGGGCCCTCTAGCGTACATTACCGACAGAAGATGACTTACGTTTTCAGCAAGCCATACAATGTACAACTTGTCTCAATGCCGGGCACTTGACAATAGAATGTACTATGTGGACACAGTGCATGTTATGCCATTCCAGGGCGCACACAATGGACCGATGCGAATATAACTTGCTGAACCGGCAAGTGGCACCAATAAGGCAAATCGAACCCCAAAGTAACCGGGAGGAGGAAGAAGAACGCTGGCGGCGAGATGAGCGTTACCGGCTAGCGCAAGATGTCTGGTACAATGACAGAAAAGACGCTCATGACCGAGACCGGCAAGATAGCTACCGGGACTACAATGGTGATCGATATGAGCGATACAACCATGATCACTCCCCCGGTTACAACCAACGGAGGGAGGATCAAGGCACTTATGAAAACTGGCCCCGACAGGGTTACCGGAACAAAAAACGCTTCAACAAAAAATGGAACGCTAGAAAGGAGGACCACCAATGGTAGCCGGACAAGGGCACACCGACCACCAATAGAACCTCAACCGGGTACTAGGGTGAACGCCGAATCCAGCAACACCCGGAAAGCGTATTGCTACTATTGCCAGCAAGAAGGACATTATAGTAATCAATGTCTGGTTAAAAGCTACGAGAAATGACCAGCCATAAATATGGTGGTAGCAAAAGTCGTCGACATACAACAAGTCACCACTAGGGCAAAAGGCAAAACAACGAAGTGGGAAACACAAGAGGCAATCCGAAAGCAAGCCACCAAGTGGGTGAAGAAGGCAAATGAGCGGAATGTGGCTAAGCTTGAACATCAAAAGGAGAAACCTGAAGAGGCCACCGACACGATTCAACCGGAAAACCCAACATGGCAAGTGTTACAAGAATATCAAATTACGCTGCCATTGGGTCGGTTATTACAGCTAGTGCCCCGGTTTATGGAAGGGCTGAAATTAGGAATGACCACATCAAATCCGTTGCCAGCTCCTACAATCACCGCCTTCGTCAAAGGACGAGAACTACCAGGGACAATTGTGGATGGAGGATCGGACGTGAACGTGATTAGTCTACGGACTTGTAATACCCTAGGAATCCAGGAATGGGAGCCTTGGCCGTTTTGGCTCCGGATGGCGGATACAAGTTCGGTCAGACCTACCGGTTTGATACGGGATTTAGACGTAACTATCGGAGGACACGCATTCCGCATCTCAGCGGTGGTTCTCTAGCTCAATGCGCAAGGGGCTTAGCCACTGTTGCTGGGCCACCCATGGCTAAAAACGGCGCATATCAAACAAAATTGGCGGAAAAACATGATTACCTTCCGGCGAGGAAAGGCTAAAGTAAGAGTACCTACCCACCCTCGATCGAGTACCGGCAAGGAGCTGACACTGCTATATGCGGAAGGTGTAAACATGCTCGAGGGGCTTGCGAACGAAGAGGTCGACCAATACTTAGAAGAAAACCCAAAAATTGTACCCCTATTTGAAATTGATGTGGTAGAAGTAGTGTCACCATATATAACGCAATCGAATGATGCCGGCCGGGAACCAGATAGGGAAGCTATTAGAGAATTACGGCAAGCACAGGAAGCTCTGGAGAGGGAGATGGCGGTATCCCAACGCGCGAAAGCATCCGAGTTAGAGGAAGTGAATTTAGGAACCAGGGACAACGCAAGACCGGTTCATATTGCTAAGGAAATGTCACCGGACAATAAGACGAAGATGATCACTTTATTAAAGGAATTCCGGGACGTATTCGCCTGGTCCTATGAAGACATGTGGGGGTTGGATCCTCAGTTGTACCAACACCAGATACATCTCAGTAAGGATGCCAAACCGGTAGCACAACAGAGTTACCGGATGAACCCTAACTATGCGACGAAGGTCAAAGAGGAAATTGACAAGTTGCTACAGGTCGGTTTTATCCGACCAATGAAAAAAGCTATATGGTTAAGTCCCATAGTCTTCATGCCGAAAAAGAACGGCAAGATCCGGGTGTGTGTCGACTACCAGAAACTCAATGCGGCAACAGTGACTGATGCCTTTCCACTTCCATTTACGGATGGAGTCCTGGACACGGTAGCCGGTCATGAAGTGTATAGCTTCCTAGATGGTTTTAGTGGCTACAATCAAATAAGGATGCACCCCGACGACCAAGACAAGATGGCGTTCATCACCGAATGGGGAATTTTCGTTGCAGTGGTAATGATGTTCGGGCTCAAGACCGCGCCGGCGACCTTCCAACCAATAATCATGGAAAAATTTTGCGAGTTCATCCTGGCATTCATGCAGGTATTCTTGGATGACTTCGCCGTGTATAGCTGAGAAGGAGAACATCTCCAACACCTCCGGCTATGTCTTGAGAAATGCAGGAGTTATCGGTTAAGCCTGAATCCAGCAAAGTGTGTGTTCGGAGTAACAAGCGGTGCATTATTGGGCCATCTCGTCAGCAAGGACGGGATCGCAGTAGACACCGATAAGGTCAAAGCAATCTTAGAAGCACTAGCACCATCCACGACCAAAGCTTTGAATCGGTTTCTAGGGAAAATCCGGTGGGATAGCCGGATGCTCCGGTATTTGGCTGATCTTGCTACACTATTGCATGCCGCGGTTCGCCGGACACCGTTTCAATGGACAAATACGGAGGATGAGGCTTACCGGGCACTGAAAGTACTGCTATCACAAGCATCGGTGGTGCAACTACCGGACTGGTCAAAAGAATTCCACATGTTTGTTGATGCGTCTGACATAGCAATTGGCAGCGCACTAATGCACCTGACTGAACCGAAATGGTACCGATTGGTTTATTATGCTAGCCGAAAGCTATCCCAGGCGGAACGAAATTATTCAACAACAGAAAGAGAAGCCTTAGGGATGATTTACAATGTTACCAAGTTCAGGCACAATTTATTGGGAAGGAAATTTTCATTTCATGCCGACCACTCAACGCTATTATATTTGGTCTCAAAGGCATCGCTCACCGGCAAGTTGGCCCGATGGACATTGTTGCTACAAGAGTTTGAGTTTGAAATATAACACCGGCCAGGAATATAGCATGCGGTTGCCGATTATCTGAGCTGGTTAGATTTCGGCAAGACCGGTGATGGAGTCCCGGATGAGTTTCCGGATCCCGAGTTGTTTATGTTAGGAAACAGGTTCCTCCGGATGGGAAGTGAGAAGAACATTACTGATGAACAAACCGGATGACGAGTACCCAGCTACGGAGAGCCGGATGGTGCAAACCCGGTGAGAACCGGATGAGGAGTACCCGGCTACGGAGAACCGGATGGTGCAGACCCGGTGAGAACCGGATGAGGAGTACCCGGCTACGGAGAGCCGGATGGTGCAGACCCGGTGAGAACCGGATAACGAGTGCCCGGCAAGATCCGGATGATGTAGGCCCGGTGAGGAGCGCTCACCGGATGAAGAGACATATTCGTAAATATGTTTCTGACAGTCCATCGTGGCTATATTTGTAAATAGCCGAAAAGTCATATTAGTATAAATATGACTTAGGGCAAACTCTTTGATATGTATGTTGTTATTATTTTTGTTGGCGCAAGATTAGAGTGCGCAACTGTGTACAGACAGAGAGAGAGAGAGAGAGAGAGAGAGAGAGAGAGAGAGAGAGAGAAAGAGACGAAGAGTTCGTATCTCTGTTGTAACCGCCGCCTGTGGTGAAGATAGCAAGCTCGAGGTCGTTGCCTCGGTGCTTCACTATTGTACATTCTCATATAGTGATAGTTTGCAGTCTGTGGGCTACCGTGGTTTTTCCCTAGTTTGGGTTTTCCACGCTAACATCCTGTGTACTCCTCTCTCCATTGTGTCGTGCTTTCATTTCCCGTTTTCTGTGTATGATTCTAAGCTCGGTTGTGGCCAAGCGTTGTGCATAGGGAGCATGCAGTTCCTATCAAAGTGGTATCAGAGCGAAACGTAACAGAAAATGGACGATTCATTGGGAGGCATGTTCAAGCTCACAGGCTCCAACTATTCGGTGTGGAAGTCGAAGATGAGGGACATGCTCGTGGTTAAAGACCTCTGGCTGCCGGTTCAGTTCGAGGACAAGAGATCGGACAAAATTGACGCCGCGATGTGGGAGGTGATGCACATGAAGACAACGGCGTACATACGGTGCTTCATCGACATGAGCCTATACAACAACTTCAATGAAGAGAGCAAGGCTCATGAGCTCTAGGAGAAGATCGGCATTATGTTTCAAAACAAAAATGTTGTTAATAAGGTTTCGGTATTCCGGAAGCTAGTAAGACTCCGGTACCAAGATGGCTCCAGCATGGCGGAGCCCATGAATGCCTTCCAGGGGCTGATCCACCAGGCAACATCATTGGAAGTACCCCTTGCCGATGAGGTACTAGCACTACTCCTGCTCGGTTCCCTCCCAGATAGCTGGGAGACGTTGGTTGTCACCTTGGGCAACGCCGGGCCGGAAGGGAAACGGTTATCCCTAGCAAGAGTGAAGTCGAGCTTGCTAGATGAGGAGGCGTGTCGGAAAGATAAGGACACGAGCTTTGACTCCAAAGCGCTCATTACCGAATCAGAATGTGGAAGACAAAGAAACCGTAGTCCATAGAACTGGGAAAAGTCGGGGACGCGGTCAAAGTCAAGTGGGAGGCCTACTTGCTTCTATTGCGGCAAGACGGGACACTTCCAGAAAAATTGTCGGCACTTCCGAAAAGACAAGGAAACCGACGGTACCGATTCGAAGCGAACACCGCTCCGGAACGATAAAGACCGGAGGGGACCGAACCGGAAGGGAACGACGGCAATTGCGGCAAATGAAGAAGAGTTGATGCTCATCTTGCCGGCGACGAGATGACCTAGGTGGTCGACATCGAAGCGTCGTTCCACCTTACCCCGGACCGGAAATGCTTCTCATCCTACTCAACCGGTGATCATGGCTGTGTCCGGATGGGGAATGAAGGTACATGCCGAATTGTCGGCATAGGAGACGTGTGGTTGACAACGCCAACCGGATGCAAGCTGCTGCTGAAGGATGTTCGACACGTTCCGGAGGTTCGTTTGAACCTGATATCAACTGGTCGGCTAGATGACGAAGGCTACACGGGTAGCATCCGGAACGGTGTTATGAAGTTCAACAAAGGGAGCCTGATTGTGGCTTGGGCCCGGAAGGTCAACACGTTGTACCTGATGAATGCCCGGTTATGTCCGGAGGAAGTGAACGTGGCATCCGACACTGCCGGTGAGCTGTGGCACAAAAGGCTGTGTCACATGAGTGAGAAGGGGATGAACAGGCTTGCAGATGACAACCTCATTCCAGTGAAGAACATGCACTTGGAGAAGTGCACTGATTGTCTGGCCGGTAACCAAAATCGAACCTCATTCCGAACAAGGTCACCGATGAGACGTAATGCACCATTAGAGTTGGTGCATACTGATGTGTGTCAAGTGGACACGAAGTCACATGCAGGATCGCAGTACTTCATGACGTTCATAGATGACCACAGCCGGAAACTGTGGGCCACACTGTTGAAGACGAAGGATTAGGTGCTATCCGTCTTCAAAGAGCTCCACGCAAGACTGGAAAGAGAAACCGGTCGGAAGTTGAAGGCAGTTCGAGCAGATAACGGAGGTGAATGCTGGGGGCAGTTCGAGGAGTATTGTTGCTCGAAGGGAATCCGGTTCGAATTTACCGTGCCGAAGACGCCAGAACTAAACGGGCTGGCCGAGAGGATGAACCGGACCATAATGGAGAGGGTCTGGAGTATGCTGGCGCATGCAAAACTACCCAAGGAGTTTTGGGCTGAGGCGCTATCGACAACGACGTATGTGATAAATAGATCACCCTCAATACCCTTGGACGGAGACACGCCACAGAGAGTCTGGACCGGTAAGGAAGTGTCCTATCGGCATTTGAAGGTATTCGGGTGTCTTGCGTATGTGCATGTAGCTAAGGACCGGAGAGGAAAACTAGATCCGAAGAGGCCATGCATATTCCTCGGTTACGGCGACGATGAGTTCGGCTACCGAGTGTGGGACCTGGTCGACAAGAAGGTATTCCAGAGTCGAGATATTATCTTCATGGAGGACAAGATGCTCGCCGATTGGGAGTCGGAGAAGAAGATAATGAACTCCGAGTCGACCGGTAAGGATCGATTCTACAATGAGCAGACCCAACCGGCAAGACACCGGTTAGCATTCGAGGAACCAGCCGGTTACGGTGAGGATAGCGAACCGGCAGAAGAAGAAGTAGAGGAAGCTAGAACCGGAACCGGCCAAGACCCCGAATCGGATTCGGATGAAGATCAAATGGAGGAGCTGGTTACCGAAGCCCAAAGACGGAGATATCCTCTCAGAGAGAGAAGGGCCCCCCAAAGATTTCCGGACTCAGAGCATGTGCTGCTGACCAATGATGGAGAGCCAGAAAGCTTCGAAGAAGCGAAGGATGACACCCACACCCGAAAATGGTTAAGTGCCATGTAGGATGAGATGGATTCCTTGCATGAGAACCATACGTACAAATTGGTGGAGTTGCCGAAAGGAAAGTGGGCACTCTGAAGCAAGTGGGTGTACAAGTTGAAACCGGGAGATGCCGACAACCCCCCGATATACAAAGCCAGGATCATGGTGAAGGGGTTCCAGCAGAAGAAGGGCGTGGACTTCGACGAGATATTTGCCCCGGTAGTAAAGATGACGTCCATCCGAACAGTGTTGAGTATAGCGGCAAGCATGGACCTCGAGGTAGAGCAGTTGGATGTGAAGACGACATTTCTTCACGGTGACCTCGAAGAGGAGATCTACATGCAGCAACCGGAAGGATTCATGGAGATAGGGGAGGAGCACCTGGTATGCCGGGTTGAAGAAGAGCCTGTACGGACTGAAGCAAACTCCCCGGAAATGGTACCGGAAGTTCGACTCCTTCATGACAGATCAAGGGTACCACAAGACGTAGGTTGATCACTGCGTGTTTGTGAAGAAGTTCGAAGGAGGCGACTTCCTGATACTCCTTCTGTACATGGACGACATGTTGATCGTCGGACGGGACCAAGCCAAAATACGGATGCTGAAGAAAGCTCTCAACCGAACCTTCGCGATGAAAGACTTGGGTCCGACAAGACAGATGTTGGGGATGCATATCATCCGGAACCGGCCAGTGAAGCAATTGTGGCTGTCACAAGAGAAATACGTGACAAAGGTGCTTCAGCGGTTCAACATGTCAGATGCAAAACCGGTCGGATCGACACTTCCGGCAAACTACAGGTTATCCGGTAAGCAAAGCCCGAAGACGAAAGCAGAGAAGGCAGATATGATGAAGGTTCCATATGCCTCTGCCGTCGGGAGCTTAATGTACGCAATGGTTTGTACCCGACCGGATATAGGATTCGCAATCGGAGTGATGAGCCGGTTTATGAGCAATCCCGGAAAGGAGCCCTGGAATGCGGTCAAATGGATACTCCGGTACTTGAAGGGCACCTCAAATATGTGTCTCTGATTCGGCTCCGGTAAACCTCAACTTGACGGTTTTACCGATTCGGATATGTCAGGTGATGTGGATACCAACCGGTCTACATCCGGGTATGTAATGACATATGTAGGGGGAGTTGTTTCATGGCAATCGAGGCTGCAGAAGACGGTTGTGTTGTCAACCACGGAGGCAGAGTACATGGCGGCTGTGGAAGCCGGCAAGGAAATATTATGGATGAAGGACTTCATCAGAGAGCTTGGTATCCGGCAAGAAGAATACTGGCTCTATTGCGACAATCAAAGTGTCATCCACCTTGCTAAGAATGCAGCCTACCATTCCCGAACGAAGCATATCCAGCGAAGGTATCACTGGATCCGGGAAAGAGTAGATGACCAGGAGTTCGCGCTGACGAAGATCCACACGGCCCAGAACGGGTCAGATATGCTGACCAAAGTACTGATACCCGATAAGTTGGATGCATGCCGGAAGCGGATCGGACTAGTAAGACATCCCATGCCGGAGTGAAGGGGGAGTTTGTTAGGAAACAAGTCCCTCCGGATGGGAAGTGAGAAGAACAATACTGATGAACAAACCAGATGAGGAGTACCCGACTACGGAGAGCCGGATGGTGCAGACCTGGTGAGAACCGGATGAGGAGTACCTGGAAATAGAAGACCCGGTGAGAACCAAATGACGAGTGCCCGACAAGATCCGGATGATGCAAGCCAAGTGAGGAGCGCTCACCGGATGAAGAGACATATTCGTAAATATGTTTCTGAGAGTCCATCTCTACTCGGGGTACGATCAGTTCCAGCTAGCCATAGAGAGCAGTGACATCACGACAATGCGAACTCCTCTCGGCCTAGTACAGATGTGTACCCTACCGTAAGGAGGGACGAACTCGGTGGCTCACATGGTGAACGCAATGAACAATGTGCTGAGGAATTGTATCCCGGACATCACCATGCCGTTTTTGGACGACGTCCCGATCAAGGGATGCCCGGTGGAGGAAAAGGACGAGACGATCGGACCGGACAAGTGCTGGAAATTCATGGCGATGCACATCGATGACTGCGAGAAGGTGCTGCAGAGGTTGGAGGGCGCGGGGCTCACCTTCTCCGGCGAAAAATCGGCCTTCGGGCAATCAGAGATCATGGTCGTCGGACACCTATGCGGGTCGTACGGCCGGAAACCGTCTCCGGCTAAGGTAGAAGCCATCTCCGCGATGAAGGACGACTGTAGCTCGGTCACGGAGGTTCGGAGGTTCTTGGGAGCGTGCGCGTTCTACCACATATGGATCCCGCATTACGCTCACGTCGCGGAGCCGTTATACGGGTTGCTGAAAAAGGGGCGAAAATTCGAGTGGAGAGATGAGCATACAGAGTCTGTCCGAAAGATGAAGGAAGCGCTTGCCGCAGCTCCGGCGCTCCGAAAGGCTATCTACGGAAAGGACACTCCAATTTACGTAACGATAGACACGAGTCCGACCGGGATCGGATGGGTCGTCAACCAAGAGGACGAGGACGGCATGCGTTTCCCGATCCGGTTCGGCGTGAAGGTCCTCAGCGAGCGACAGCGAGGATACGCCCAGGTTAAACGCGAGCTCTGGGGTATCGTTTCGGCGGTAAAGGCCGATAAAGACTACCTGATCAGGGCAGAGGTAATTATCGAGACGGACTGCCTGCCAATTCTTGGCATGGTTTCCGGATGCGCGACGCCGGACCTGGCAATGCTCAGGTGGATAGCGTACATCAAGTCCCTGAATCCGGAAATACGACACATTTCCGGGAAAGACAATGCCATGGCCAACATGCTTTCAAGGGCGAGGTTCGAAGACGAGGGCGGCATGGTTTCGGAGGATGAGGAAGTCGGCGTGGACTTCTTCAAGGCGGCTCACGTAACAACCGGCAGGGAATGCACTCCAACGCTTAATGATTTGGACGATAGCAAGTACGACGGGGAGTGACTGCAGATCGGCGGGTTCCTGAAAACAATGACACCGGATGCGGCATGGACAACGGATGAGGCCAACCGGATTTGGAAGAAAGCGTACCGATTCTTTCTCTGGGACGGGTACATATGGAAGCACCCGAAGAAGAGGAACGACATCCCGCTCCGAGTAGTGGCGAAGAAGGAGGAACAGGAGGATTTGCTGGCGGCGTACCATGACAGTCCTTGGGCTGGACACCGTGGAATGTGGGCCACGTTCGAAAAGCTAAAGGGGAAGTACTGGTGGCCGGGACTATACCGGGACGTGCATCGGTTCGTGACGACTTGCGAAAGCTGTCGGGTGCACTCCATGATCCGACACCGGGACAAGCTTCACCCGACCTACCCTCCAACCGTCCACTTCAAGTGGATGGTGGATTTGGTGACGATGCCAATGGGGGTAGGACAGATGCGGTATCTGGTGCTGGCTCGGGAGGATCTAACGAACCAAGTTGAAGGCCGAGCCCTACAGAACAAGACGACTGCAGCCGTGTGCCGGTTTTTGATTGAGGACGTGGTATGTCGATACAGGTGCGTAGGGAAGATCGTGGCTGACCGTGGTGAGTTGGACGCAGAAGAGGCCGAAGAGCTGTTCGACCGGCTAGGAGTCAAACTTTCGCTCACCACAACGTACAATCCGGAGGCGAACGGGAAGGTAGAGCGCGGACACGGGCCGATTGTCAAAGCGCTAGTACGGGCGTGCGGAGGCCAAGTTGGGAATTGGCCACGGCTGCTACCTTATGCCTTGTGGGCGGACCGGACTACGCACAGTTCGGTAACCGGGTTCATGCAGGCAGAGCTTATGTTCGGACAGAAGCCGATCATGCCAACAGAGCGAACGATCTCCTCGTGGGCCATGGTGGACTGGAGGGATGAGATGAGCCAGGAGGAACTGTTGGTGGCGCGGATTCGACAGCTCGAGCGGAGGCCGGAGGACGTAGAGCGAGCCGCGGAGAAACTTCGGGTAGCGAGGATAAGGAACAAAGCCTGGTTCGACCGAACACACCGGCTCCGGCCAAGGAAGATCGAGGAAGGCGACTGGGTGCTAGTCTACGACAGCAGCCTCGACAATCAGCACAAGGCCACGCGGAAGTTCGCAAGGAGGTGGTTCGGGCCTTACGTAGTAACAGGCGCCAACGACAATGGGACGTACCATCTCGCAGAGCTCGACAGTACGAGAATGGCGATACCGGTAGCGGGGAAGAGGATCAAAGCGTTCAAGAAACGACACGACGGTGAGCTGGAGCTAGGGGGCACGGACAACAACGACGAGCAGCCCGAGGCGGAGGACGAACCGGTAAACGAGGAATAAAAGCAAGGACCGGTTTTCTCCAGTAGGAACCCAATTTTGGCGCATACCGGTGGATGCGCGGTTAGGTGGGGGCGGATGTCATGAAGAAAACCGTCCCCAGGCGTGAACCGTGTATGGCGTGTGTGAACCGGCCTTTACACGTGGGCACGCCCCTTGATGTACAGTAGATAGGTAGGCACAAAGGTCAGATCCTAGGTAGCAATATTCTATAGGGAGAATCGAGGAGTATCTCTGTCCGAAAGGACAGAGAATTAATGTGATGTAAACGGGTAAGACGGCCTCCCTCCTAGACCTATAAAAGAGAGGGAGACGGGGAGAGAAGGGCATGGCGCGCTAGAAGGAACGAAGTGCTGTCGGACTGGGACCGAGCTCTTCTTCTCTGTCGTTCCCCATAGCTTTCTTTTGCGCAGGTTCTCAGGAGGCTGATTCTGCTCCGTGAAACGCCCGTGTGCTTCCGGCAGAATCTCCATCTTGCTCTCCTGTGTGCGTGGGTGATCAGGCGTCAGCATCCACCTCGCCGACCTGATCGGCTGTAACCGTTCGAGTCGTCTGCATACATACTCTAGTGTTCTCATCTCGTGTCTCCTGTGTTGTTGTGTCGCGTCCCCGTGCGCTTCTTTGTCTATACGTGAGTGAGCGTCTCTCTCTCTCTCTCTCTCTCTCTCTCTCTCTCTCTCTCTCCTCACCTATTCCTCGGTCCAAGACCCCAGTGGTCCCACCTTGTTCTCCATGCACGCGCGTAACAACGCGACACCGTTCCGGTTCGATGTCTGCTTCGAATCGTTGCCGTCGGTTTCCTTGTCTTTTCGGAAGTGCCGACAGTTTTTCTGGAAGTGTCTCGGCTTTCAGCAATAGAAGCAGGTAGGCCTCCCCCTTGACTTTGACCGTATCCTCGACTTATCCCGGTTCTGGGGACTACGGTTCCTTTGTCTTCCGCGTTCCGATTCGGTAATGAGCGCTTTGGAGTCAGAGTTCGTATCCTTGTCTTTCCGACGCGCCTCCTCATCTAGCAAGCTCGACTTCACTCTTGCCAGGGATAACCGTTTCCCTTCCGGCCCAGCGTTGCCCAAAGTGACAACCAACGTCTCCCAGCTATCTGGGAGGGAACCGAGCAGGAGTAGTGCTAGTACCTCATCGGCGAGAGGTACTTCCAATGATGTTGCCTGGTGGATCAGCCCCTGGAAGGCATTCATGTGCTCCGCCATGCTGGAGCCATCTTGGTACTGGAGTCTTACTAGCTTCCGAAATACCGAAACCTGATTAACAACATTTTTGTTTTGAAACATAATGCCGATCTTCTCCCAGAGCTCAAGATGTTAACGTGGAAGAGTACAATAGAGAGAAGAGTACACAAGATGTTAACGTGGAAAACCCAAACTAGGGAAAAACCATGGCAGCCCACAGACTACAAACTATCACTATATCATAATGTACAATAGTAAAGCACCGAGGCAACGACCTCGAGCTTGCTATCTTCGCCACAGGCGGCGGTTACAACAGAGGCAACGACCTCTTCCTCTCTCTCTCTCTCTCTCTTTGTACACAATTACGCACTCAAGTCTTGCACCAACAAGAAAGACAACTACAATACCACTAAGTTTGCCCTAAGTCATATTTATACTAATATGATTTTTCGGCTATTTACAAATATCGCCCCGATGGACTCTCAGAAAACGTATTTACGAATATGTCCCTTCATCTGGTGAGCACTTCTCACCGGGCCTTCACCATCCGGCTCTTGCCGGGTACTCATCATCTGGTTCTCACCGGGTCTTCCGTAGCCAGGTACTCCACATCTGGTTCTCACCGGGTCTTCCGTTGCCGGGTACTCCACATCTGGTTCTCACCGGGTCTTCCGTTGCCGGGTACACCACATCCGAGTTTGCTCATCAACGTTGTTCTTCTCGCTTCTCATCCGGAGGGACCTATTTCCTAATAGAAAAAAGCGGCGGAGGAGGAACAAAGGAAGATGGCCGACAACCTCCGTTGAGCAGAGGAAAGCTTGAGAAAAGGTCATCAAGTATATGACCGGCTGAAGGAAGAAAAAGAAAGACTCTGCAAGAAAAGGACAAACTCCGGCGCTCGGCTGAAGTAGAGATCGAGCGACTCAAGGAAGAACTTCGGCAACAAAAGAATCAGGAAGATTGTGCTCGCCGTCTGATCAACCAACGGCTGAACCAGAAAACAAAGGACTTTGATCGGTTGCACTGGGATCACCAACACTTGGATGCGGAGCACAAGAAATTGATCACCGAAAGTGATTTGCAGCAGGAGAAGTTATAGGAAGTTCAAGAGGAAGTTAACCGAACCGTGGCGGTTTTGGTAGAGGAACAATCGAAGGGGGTTGAAGTAGCAAAACAACTGGCAGAAGCGGCGAAAGAACGGGTAGACCTGACCTGACAGCACTCGAAGGCAACGGAGCGCGCGATAATGGCTCTGAACAAAGTTCAGACAACCTATCAGACCCAGCTCATGCACTACAAAAGCCAAGAAGTGGCAACCGCGAGCCTGATCAAACAATTGAAGGACGAAAAATAGGCCGCGGAGAACAAGTCGAAGATGGGGCCGGGGTGGATCCGGGATATTGTACTGGCATGGAGAGACCGAAAGAAAAGACTGGTAGAAGAAAATTCAGCTCAATGGTGGTCTCAATGGGCGAAGCAGGCGGCTGAGTTACAATTGCCACGATCGGATGCGGAGAACCAACAGAAGGACGACGACGATTTCTATAAATTAGACGAGGAAAACATTGTTGCCATAAGGGAGGAATTGTCGGACGACTTCCTATCATTAGTTGGGGACCACTTGGCGGCGGTGAGGCGATTGGTGGAGTAGTTGGACGATGACCAGCTGGATACACAACTCAAGCTAGAGCGGTATGAACGAGAACGACGATGGCATGAAGAACTGCGACGATCAACATCAGTGATGAAGAGTCGTCTTCGGAGCAGGCGCTGAAGGAAGCCGGAACGGGGGAAAGCCAGCCGTCTGGAACTCAAGAGGAAAAGACAAACATAACTCCGGAGGCGCAACCGAAGGATGGAAACCGGCACACCGAAAACCAGCAACAGGAGGAGCCACTAAAGGAAGGTCATTCGTAAGAAGCAGTGCACGCCGGACAACAACACTAGGAGACGCCAAAACCAATAGAGCTAGAAAAGGAGGAAGAGCTGGTAAGACAAATAGAGCCGCAGGAAACTGAAGTGAAGCAGCCACAGCTAGAGCCGGAGCAACAACACGAGCAGCCACAACCGCAGGAACAACAGAAGTCGGGGCAACAACAGGAGGAGGAACAACAACAGCAACAGACGACTGAACAACTTCCTGAGGAACCATTGGAACCCTTAGATCAAAGCATTCTGGACATTTTAGAGGAAGAATGAAGGCTGGATCATGGGATTCGACGTACAAGGTACTGTCCCACAGGTGTGCCATGTGTTAGCTAACCGACAAGGGAAGTCCAGAATGGGGAAAGAGGGATAATTAATAACTGGGAGCTGATTATTTATAATATAGAATTATTATGATTTTGAGAAGCGAACGGACGGACCCGGAATCGGTATGCCGATCCAGATCTGGACCGGTTCGTAGCCGGTTGTCGGTTGGCACCGGTTTGTACCTAAAGTCGGAGACCTATAAAAGGGCCCGGTTAGATTGTAATCATTAGCGGATAATTAATAGAGTGTTGTTGTTCTGTATCTTAATCCTTGTTAATTACCGTTCTGTGCTAAGTGTAATTCATCTTACGCGTGTATTGTGACTAATGATCTTTTCGATTAGTAACCAATTAGGGTTTCATTAATAGTTCGGTCTAAGTTTATCTCACCGCAACACCCTTTGGTGAAGTGTCTCAAGGGGACACCCTGTGTTAGGCCATTGGCCAACCCTAGCGATAACATACACTCCCAAAATATATTCCTACGTGCAATATCTTTCCAACGGCCTCGCGGTTTACGTACCTACGACCTATTATGCGCATGGTTTTACGCACCCAGTTTATGAACAATGTTACGCACCCGATTATGCACTGAATGTTGAGCTTGTCTCTCAACAATCATGAACTATCCTTTTTCAAAAATGTATACCAAATTAATGGACAATGGCACAAATTTAAGATGTCTCAATTGCAGAAACCTTTGCCAGGTGGAACTATTAATCGCATTTGATTATCCATATCTTCCACTCATAAAATGTTCTCAAAACATCTTTTGTGTAAATCTCAACCAACTTCTCCAAATACATTCTCATTTGAGTTAATGCTCGATTTAAGTTCATTTCGTTTTGAGTAACTCCAAGTTTATAAATATTCATTCTACAGCTAGCAAACATCTCTCTTCGTGGTTAAAGTAAATATCAAAAACTTGAACTAGATTGAATAACATGTGATACTGTGTATCTAGTTTTTGTACATCACCTAAATTTACATCATTGTAGAAAGAATCTAAAGTGGAATACGCAATCCTTCCACTTGTGAATGCGAACATGTTGAAGGGTCAACGGTAAAAAAAGCCAAAGTTAGACCCACAAGTTGAGATGAAGTCAAAGATGCGTAAAAGTGACTTGGTTATTGAAGATTTGGCCGAAGATTTGAAGCTCCTCCCTTGGCAGTCATTGCAGGGCATTAAAGACGATAGATTATTAATATTTGTACTTTCTCGAGTGGTTGCCAAGGAGTTCAACTTAGATGAGATGGTTACTGAATTCCAAAAGCAAGTGTTTTTTTATTATGATAGGTTTTTCTTTGAATGGCTTCTTCATTTGCTATGAATATGGACCTTTGTTTTTATTCGATTTTTGGCCATAAAGTATACATGAAGATCCAGGAGTTTATAATGATGAAATTGTACCTGCCAACATGGGAAGAAGTTGAACAAGCATGCCCAACAACATTATCATATAAGGCTCTGGAAGAGTTCTTCATAGTATTTAGAGAATAGGTATGTGTGTTTACAGTTTTAATTGTTTTGATTTTCATGATAATTTCTTACTAAATTGATAAATGCAGAAACCGCCCCGATCAAAGAAAGTGGGTGACAATAATGAAGGCGTGTCAGAGGACTCGAATACGGTAAATAGTTTTCTACATAGAGCCTATCCTTTTCGACCATGTATATAATGGGGATGTGGTTAATATGCTTGACATATTACCAAAGAGTCATTATACGTTACTTATTGTTGAAATACCGTATGGATTCTAAATCACGGGATCAACATATGATGGTGTGCCTTACAAGTATCCCCAAATAGAAAAGATGGTAAAAGACTTTTCAGAGTTGACCCTAGCACCATTATGGAGGATCATAATATTTCATAGAATGGGTTAGTCATTATCCATTACTACGGCTTTGAAGTCGAGATGTCATTCAACAGAACATATGCATTGGTAAGCTACAAGTTGTTTTAATACACAATTACAAATGCACTTAATATTTTATGAAATCCATTTATAAAACTATTGTATGATATAAATAGGATTAAAACAAATATAACAAATAGCTTGGGAAATCAGATGGTGAGTGTTGTTGAACATCTCTGTGTGGGGTATTACGATGCAATCATGAAGAAGAAGGCTTGGGCACACGCGAATGAATGAAATGTTGTGAATTATATCATGTCTCCAATTGTGACAAAGAAGCTTCGCCATGCATTTGGCGATAAGAGTCTAGTCAACCCCTACCAAAAACCTCAAAGTCTAATGAATCGCCTCATCGAGCTCTTTTCAAATCCGTATGATTGGGTTTTAGATTTTTTTTCCCGAGATAGGTATATACTATAAGTTTAATCACATTAAATTAATTTAACTTTAGTCTTAGATTAAGTTTTCTTGACATGGGCAATTCCATTCTTCTATCAAGTACTATAACATCATGTGCATTAAAGATGTTCAGGAATTGTGTGGCATTGGAGAAGTACCCCCTAAACAAGTGAACTTTATTAAAATGAGGATCGATGGTATCTGGGATTGTCCCAATCAAGACCAAGAAGTTGGGGCAATCATATCAATGAAACTGAGATGTTCCAAATGACTTCTAGAGAACCAAATTTAGAACCTATAGATGAAGAAGCAAGGGAGCTTGTGGACTTAGAAGATGTATTATAGACCAAACACATCCACGATTTAGCCAAGCAAACGGAAGATGCCAATGACAACAATATGCAACAATCAACTAATAACACGTTCACGTTCGCAAGTGGAAGGATCACACATTCCACTTGACAATGTAGATTCCTTTAATAATCTTGCGATTTCAAACAATTTTCAAAAACTTGATACACCAATATCACATGTTTTAAATAGCATATAAATCTTGCTGATTTTTTGAGATTTAATAAGTGTCAAAAGGATCATTTCTAAAATTGGATAGTTTTTCGATAAATGTTTAAATGTTGACGGTTTGCAAATATGAAATGTACTTAACTTAAAGAAAAACACAAAGTGCCACCATCTTCTACACCATATGCCTTCGCTAAACGTCGGTCCTTTTCTTTCAACGCTCTTTCAAAATGTGCAAGAAATGGTGTAGAAAATCAAGAATATCTTTAACTTCTCTAGATTTGTTACTATCACTATCTCAAATGATCAAATTGTGCATAGTTTGGTCCATCCACAACAAAGAAACATTTATGTGGGACCAAGGATGACAACATGAGCATAACTTAGGTGACAAGGAAACTTGCAAGAACTCAAGGTGGGGATATTAAATGTTACGCATGTCGATGGCCATGACCTAGGGCACTGATTATGGATTGCTGGACGTGGTGATGCATTAAAGATTTGTAATACATTTATCATTGACATTAATGAGGTGAATATCATTGTGTATGACTTTACACTAACAAAAGTTGGACGTTTAAGGAAGACAACAATAGACACAATAAAAGAGAAATGAAGGTGTCTCAAATTGAAGGCGAAAAAGATTTAGTGCACACAATTTGGAGACACCATTGGTTTTAGGTGAACACAATGCTTTGGTTGGTACATTTGAAAATGAGGAGGAAGAGTCACAATTGTATATTAGCTATAATAACGTTCTCATGAAAGGAGTAATCACAATTATGCAAATAAATCCTAAATGTATATTTTGTGCAACGATACGTGACAAATTTAGACAACATTTTATCGAATGATATACAAAAGTTAATTGTTTTGAAATCTTTTGTGTTTGATTTCTTTAAGGTCTAAAAACTTATTAGTTGTCATTTTCCTTAAAAATATACAAAGTTACTTTTTGTATTTAACCAAATTTTGATGTTTTCTATTTTACCAACTAGCAACATAATAGTAACTCATGTCTACAACCTCCACAAATCTTTTTAGATGCATAATATGGCTTCTGTTGTCTTTACTCTCAATTCTAGTTTGGGGTACTCACAATTATATGATACTTTGTCATTTGTTCGTAAGGTTGAAAAGTTATTGTAGTTGGGTTATTTTCGCTTGAAGGTGTCTCGTGTCATGTGTCATTGGAATATTTCTCTTGACATAATAATAACTCATAACTGCAAACTCAACAAATCCCTTATAGATGTATTTTAACATTTATTAAGTGGGGTTTGAGTTTCATATTATGTACAATGATGATTAATACACTTCATGGAATTTCTGGACCTCAACCAAGAATTGGATAAAAAAATTGATAGATTGAATATAGGATTATTGATTTTCTTGTCTTGAAATTATTTAGTTCCAAATTCGGTTTTTAAGAAACGTACGCATGCGTGATGCTAAAATAAGGCATTTTTACACATTTCACCAAGATATGAAAAAGAGAATGCGACATATTACCTGTTTCAAATGTCCCACTATTTACTATAGTAACATATGTGATTACCATTAATAGTACATAATATGACCTAAAGTTTAAAACTTTAAACTTTAAACCCTATTATTAACCCTAAACATACATGGATGGGAGAGGAGGGCAGCTTAGTGTCTCATCGGTATGCAAAAATTAATGGCGGGGGAAGATGTGTAGTGTGCAGTGTCCACTATGCAAGGCTCAAGCAACAAATCGTTCAAGGCTGGATGGGAGAGGAGAGGAGCATCGGGCATTCAAGTATTGTGGTCTCATTAGGTTGGGGGGATGTCAAGTACCTACCATTTGGGTCAACAAGCATAAAAATAAGAGCACTGGAATAAATAGAAAGCTCAAAGTAACACTAGAAAAGGGGAGATAGAGTAAATCTCATCCAAAACTAAAGGGGAAGTGGCCACTCTAACGTGAAAGAGACCCAACCCTATTGTAAAAAGATATAAAAGTCACCTTTTCATTTATTGGTTTTCTCCTTTCACGCAATCTTTTTTAGAGCTCTAACTCTAGCTCAATCTTTCACTTAAGTTTAGGAGTGATTAGGATTAAGTACCAATCAGCCGAACCCTCATAACTCCACCTCTTGTATGTGTGTAATATACTTTCTTCATGTATAATAATGAGTCCTTTCAAATGCAACCATGTTTGGTCCAAGGCCCTTGTTTACTACTATCTTCAAGAGACAACATTTCCATATCTTCTTGTAATTTTAGGTAGCTTGGATTTCTACCTACCCCTTATTTCATAGGCTCACCAAACTTTATGATGGGTCTTTTGAAGTGCTTTTGATGTCACTAGACTTGGTCTTTGGCCCTTGTACATATTTTAGCAGATAGAAGTTCTATAAGTCACTTTAACTTTGTTAAAGGTTTCAAATGGCGTGGTCATGCTTATTTTTCCATATTATTTATTCACTTTCAAATCTAACTCACCAATGTTTGTTCAAGCCATTTTTGGCTATTCCATATTTCTAGGATGTTGAGATTTTTCTTCACCCCTTTTAATACAATATGTTCCTTGAACTTTTACAAGTTTATCATTATGTTTTGTAGCTTTGTTGAGTTCTCTTTATTGACATCATGTGGCATGGTTCCATGATCATTGGTGCATTATGGTTCGAAAGTCGTGAACTTGGCACATGCTACCAAGGGTTTCTACATTCTTTTGCATATCATCTATGTGGCCATGCATAACATCCACATGTATATTGTTGTTGTTGTAAATGGGTTTAGAAGATATTTTAATGAGCCCACTGTATGGGCCATGGGCCCAACAACATTCTGTTAGAGTTGCATGGTGTATGTGGCTCCATGTTCCAATGCTTGGCTTACTACAAGTAGTCCTTACCATAAGGGTCATCTTTAAGTTGCCCAAGTACTCCCTAGGATCCCATTGTTACCCATTCCGAGGTCCATATTTTTAGCATCCCCAAATTTTGGTCTGGATTTTCCAAGTTTGTGGGGTTATTATGAGATGGCTTACTATAAGTATCCTTTACCATTAGGATCATTTGCGTGACCCAAGTACATCTTGTGCTCTGACCTCTTTCCCATTCAAGGGGTCCATGTTATTTTGAGCTTTTTTGGACTTAATTCCCATGGTTGTGGAGCTAAGAGATGTCCATCCTTTACTATGGACATATCATGACCTCAAATTTCCCATGGTTCTGGTGCTAAAAGATGTCCATCCTATGGCTAGACTTGGGATAAATTGTTTTATACTATGGACATATCATGTGCCAACTATAGCCTTCCATTGTTCTCCAATACTCTCTAGGGGTATATTTTTCTACTCGAGTACAAGTTTTTAATTGTAGATCCATGATTTGTTCTCAAAATAGAAGGAGACAAATAGCTAAAAAGAGGTCAACGAACAAATGAAAATGTACTTCACAGGATAATAACAATAATAGATGTGAGAAAATATACACACCTTTAATGTCATAATTATATTTATAGACACTCCAATGTATGTATTTGAAATACTACAAAAACGTTCAAGTTCTAGATTTTGGTTATGGTTCCTTCAAATAATAGAGATGACAAAGATTTCATTGAGCATTGCCATAAAGGTCATACATGACAGCAAGAGAAATTAAAGTGCTTTGTTTGTAACAATATGTTAATATAGACCTAAGGCATTGGCATTTTGTAACCTTATAAGGGCGGATAAGAGATGTGTGCCACGGACAATGTTTTCTTCAGGTTTCAATAGCAATGTGTCCTATGCTGTGCAAAAGAGCGTATAATGTTTATCCACATTTTAACACTCCGATCCTGAGGACAATGCTTAAACATTCATTACCTTCAGGTTTCTACTACGTTTTTCGCTGCAGATCAACTCTTTACTTTAACCTTGATGCTGGCCGAATTGGTTTAAGGAAATAAGAGGGGCTTTCGACCATCGTCAGATAAAAATGACTTTGCTATCGAAACTGTTCCGATCTAAGTTCATGCTTTTCATCATAGAGCTCCTGTCATATACAAATATTCAAATATTTTCAATATGATTTATAATTTTGCCTGAATGGAGATATGAAAAACTCCTAAACTTTGCTAAGATGGTATCTTAAGACGTGATGATGTTAGGATTCACCATTCTTATTTTCAAGCAAATGCATAGGGATCGTCAGCATAAGGATCCAGTGATTTGCCACCAAATAGGTCACCCATGCTATTTGTATAAGTTCGTGATGGCTTAACCTGTCAGAAATTATTTGCATACTCTCTTTCCCATTTTTAAGAACTCTTAATTAGCTTTAAACGTCTTAATGTAGGTGTTACCTTTCGATGCTCACTAGTAGATGAAAGCCTTACACTCTTTCTGCTTCCCATTCTTTTACTATCCAGTCCTGGTTGGCTCTGCATGAAATAAAATAATCACTTGCGTTATCGGTAACTAGAATGCATAACTCAAACACGCATTCTTCAACCGTCTTCTTCCTTTCTTACCTCGAACATTACTGTGCTTTTTGTCCTCTTACGTCTGATTGTTTTCCTTCCATCACTTGTAGCAACTTCATACTCATGATGTGTGACCTATGAATTATACATATTGTGAGATGTTTATTGAAAGCGTAAGAAAATTTCAACGCAATTATTCTTCTCTTGGTGCAATTTCATGCTCGTGATGTATCTTTATACATCACAAATTGTGTGACTCTCTTCGAAAGCGCAAGGTTAGGAACTTTTGAAAATATTCTATTCGTAGGCAGAAGTTCAAAAATCTTACAGTCTTGCTATGCGTTGGAAGGTTCGCACTATCACATCTGCCTTTCTCAGTGATCATTGGCGTTTCCTCTCCTAGCGAAGGCTAGAAACTCAAAAGAAACTCTAACTTCAAAATCACAAATTGCTGAAGTCCATGACATTTTTTTAATTATTTGGATTATACTTCTATATTTGGATCTTTTGTTTCATTTGCGAAGACCCCACCTGATCGATTTTCTTCCCACCGCTTAAATTACAAGCCTTAGCAGCACCACTAGAGAAGTTTTGATTAAGAGGAGTGACAGAACATTCCTACAGTATCAATGCAATTAGATATTAGATTCGATCTGGCTCTCGATCTCTACCTGGAACATTAAACGTTATCCTACATCAAATACTAAATCCTCTTATTGGTATAGCTTTACTCACCTGAAGACCACATCTGTTCTTTGCCTCTAAGATTTTACACTTCGACTCCCAGAGTGTAGCCTTCCTTTTGTACTGAACAAATTAGAACGAATTCAACCAGGGTTTTGACACCGTAACCTTAGAAGAAGCAATGCCTGAGGCAAATTAGATTTATGAAATACCTCGTCCACTTCTTTTTGCAAAGAAACCCGAATTTCCACAATTGCCTGTTGATGGCTCTCTTCCAGCTTTTTACGATCTGATTCAAATTTACTGACAGCCTGTTCATACTGGTTATAGGAATATTACACACGTTATAGGGAAATTGAAGATGAACCAAGAAGGCATGGAATAAATCGTATTTTGAAAGCCTACTTTGCTTGACGAGATTTTAAGTTCTTCTTCTCTCTTTAACTTTTCTTCCTTAAGCTGGTCTTCCAAAGCACACAACTGACTCTCCAATTTTGATGCCTTCTCATCAGTCTCAACAGTGAGAAAGTATATATTTACCTAAATGACTTCATGTAGGGTTCCAAAACATGTGTCTAACAAGAATTTACCTTAGAACTATTAGACAATTTGCCAATTTTTAGTTTTTTTATCTCATCACTGAACTTTGTTTGCATCTCCTTGGTTTTCATCTCTGATTCTTGCATCCATTTAGTTTTCTCCTGCATATAAGTAAAAGTTATATCTCAAATTCTCCCCAGAAAAAACTTTTCGACATCACAGGATCCAATTCATTGAGTTGGTTTTTCTATTACCATTTCTAATTGTTGGATTAACTCATTATTCTTGTTTACTGCGTCTTCATACTGAAATTGAATCTTGTTTATTTCAGCCGCGTGAATGAGCATCATTTCCTTCAACTGGAAACAAAAATATTAAAAATTACTTGATTTACCTATGAAACAAGAATATAACATACATTTCCATTCTCCTGACTAGTCTAACATGCAATATGGAATACCTTTGCCTCATGTCCTTCGTTCTGAGCATTTTGATTTTCGAGGGCAGCCACCTTAATTTTGGAATCGCACTCTTCTTTCGCTGCTTCAAGCATAAGCTTTGCCTGATCAATAAGAGCAAGTTATTACTTGTGTACTTACGTTATAGAATAATCTAGTCCGCTTAAACTAGAAATAACTTTGAATCTCTAACATTAACCTTCTGTTCTTCCTTCTTTATCGCTTCTTTCGTTTCATTTTCATATTTCTTTCTCATATCTGTCATTTCCTGAAAAAGGAAGCTACATTATAAGCTGATAGAATTAAAATATCCCTTCCACCAATAGTTACGATGCATCAAACCTGATCGTTCCTTTCACTGATTTCTCTGATATGTTTATTTAACTCCATCTGTTTTGCTTCCAACTGTGTTTCCACATGTTTACGAATGTCATGCGCCAACCGTTCAGCCGACGTCTTTTGTTCTAGCGCCTGCAAATTTATTATTTGAAATTCTGTTGATTAAAACATTCAAATTTTCACAGGCTTCGCCTCTAGTCCTCTACGTATATTGTTATATTTCAATTCATAGGTTCAAATCGCATGTTCTTCTTGGACCTCTGTACAACGATCTGTCAGACGCTTTTGTTCTTCCGTCAAACCCGCTATTATCTGATCTTTATCCGAGCACGCAGCTTGGAGATCAAACTTTTCTTTCTCAAGTTGCACAAGTAATTCTGCATCGGCTAGAATTTTGCTGTTAAGCTTGGCAAGCTCATCTAGTTTTTCCTGGATTAAACTTTGCAGATTCCCGTTAACACTGTCTATTTCAGCCCTCAGAGCACAGTTTTCTCCGGTTAGATTCTCCTGAAAGTTCACACAAGGAAGAAATTGACATAAGTAGCAATACATTATGCACAATTCAATCGTTTCTACATCAATCATGACTGGAAAACATTCAACGGTTTCTTCAATTGCTTGAAATTACCTTTACTCTCGCCAAATCCTCAAGATTCTGAGTTAAGGATGACACGTCCTCTTGTAAGTTCTCATAACGGTGCTCCATTTCATGTTTTACTTTGGACAGTTCACTGATCTTCTGTTGAGCACTCTGCAGTTCATTCCTCAAATTTTCTAATGCTAGAGAGCTTTCCCTTTGAGTTATTCCATGACGTTCACTAAGAGATTGCATTTTCCTTTCAGCCTCTGTCATAGGAAAGGAATGTTTCATTTTAAAGGACACTATGAATGCTTAGTTTCCATTTGATTCTTATGAAACTGGTCAAATCTAATCTACAGGATACTTTATTTCTATCTGATTCTTAAAATTAGAGTTACAATGTCTGAACTAAAGATGTCTTCCTCGATATACTGATATTTTCACCTTCCACTTGTCTGTCTAGATCGACTTTAACACCGTTGAGCCTCTGATATTCTAGTTGAAGATCCTTCAGTTCCTTCCACGCATTCTCCTTAGCATTTCTTTCTTCTTGCATCCATTCTTTGGAGCCTGCTATCTCAGTCAAGAGCTTTCCAATATTTTCCATTGCAAGACCATTACCTTCCTCTAGATCTTTCACTTTCACAGCCATCCGCTCTATGTTTTCTTTCAGCTCAGTGTTTTTTACTAATTCGCCAGCGAGCTTTGTATCTAGTGTCTCAACTTGAAGTTCTAGTTGATATCTAGCTTTAGTCTGAAAGGATCGAGTATCTCTTGTTCATGAAAAAACGTAAAACTGACAGTACTATTATACAACGCAGAAATGGTCCCATACCAGATTCTCCTTGATTTCATTAAGTTCTCGTAAACGAATCACATTCTGCTCAACTTCCTTTTGAGCTTTATCAAGTTGATTTTGAGTTGATGTAAATTTCTCTCTTTCTTGTTGAACAACAGTATTAAGAGTTGTTAAATTGATTTCGCGATCCGCTGCAGTTAAATTGAGAGCGGAGCAATGAATTCAAAATCCCTGAAAAAGCTACGTTTAAGATTAGCAGAATCCAAATGTATAAGATTCAAAATGCATACTTTTTTCAGCTTGAAGCTGGCGAACTCTATCAATTTCTTGCGCCAGAGATTGCAATGATTGCTCATGTAGCTTTTTTAAATCTGCATACTTGTTTTCCCCTTCACAGGTCGATGTTTACATGTAAGGTAAATTAATATGAATTCCTGGTTCGATATTCTGAACTAGTCTAGGCAGCGAATAACCAGCTGATTCTCCTAAATTTTCAAGAGCTACTGCGGAATGAAATATGTCTTACAATCCGCAGTAATTCTTTCAGCGTTATCTTTCTTTGCAGACAATTCGTCCATCTGGATTCTAATGTCTTGATGAAACTTCAATCTTTCCGCAAGCTTTTCTTCTAATATCTGTTTAGCTTGTTCAGCTGCATCAGATTCCATCCCTTATATCTGTATGCACGGTAAACGTCTACTAGAGATGTAATATGCTATCACGAATCAGATCTTGAGTCTCGGATAAACCTTCTCCAACTTGGTGTGCCAACTGTTGAAGTGTGTCCATCAGTTGATCGCAATATGTCTTTGAAGAAGAGAACTTGTATTCCAAACCATCCCAGAGCTTCATTGCTTCCTCTTGCTTGATTCTAAGCACAGAATTTTCGTTTCTCGTTTCTTGAAGAGCAGACTCTAGCAATCGAACTTCCCTTTCCGATTTATCAAGCTTCGAATACTGCAGATTGTCCCTATCCAGAATCAGATATCGCAAATTTTGCAGGTACTTACTCTAAAAACAATTCAGCAAAACGCATAGCAGCGCATATGTACAGCAACGTGGAGATCAGTTTTGACAGATGCTTGTTCTTGAATCATTTTCTCTGTCACACAAACAATACAGATGAAAAATAGACAGCATCCGTTATATTTGGAGCGAGGAAACAAAGAAGAATCCATTATATGTGGAGTTAGAAAACAAACAAGGATCCATTGATATATTTAGAATGAGAAATGACATCACCTGCGGTGAGTTTGAGCTGCGTTAAGCTTTCGCTGGCTTTGAAATCAGACTTCGTTGGAGGTTCCACCTTGTTCTGATTCTCTAATTTCAGGATCGATGATGATGATCCGATCAAAGGCGAACCTCTGGGAATGAGACGGCTATGGGTTTCCAGCCTCATGGAGCTGGACTTCTGGAGAATGGAATGCATCTTTCTCAGGTCAGACGTTGCCTCTGCAATAGCTGGTAGTAGTTATCTGTTTACCCCGACGAAACCTTAGCAAGCTTCCATTGGTGTTTAACAGCTATACTTCTTCTGAACATGCAGTCAGAGAGAAAGAAAGAAGCTTTCGAATTTATATAGTTTACTTTCGTTTTGCCAGAAAAAGGCGGGCTACTAAATGAGGTAAGAAATGTATGCCATTTTTAGACATTTGCAAAACCTACACTTCACTTGAACTAATCCTTTTGACATGAATATGATAGGAGGAGCAGTCAATAGTAATGAGGAGGTGGTTTCCTCGACACGATATGTTCGCCCTGCGAATTCATTCTAATTGAAACCCGAAAACCCTAACTAAACTTGGGCCCACACATTGATTAAGAAGGGTTTGAACCCATCGGCCTTGCTATGTATATGGTGGAAGGAATGCTTTATATGTTTACCTGGTGCGCCATGTCATTTGGCGCAAGGCCAGTATGTCGAATCACTTTCTTGTCCCCCATTGAAATCTCCCCTTCGTGGGATAAGACCGATATAGGTTTCATGGGGCATAGCTAGTTCTCATTGATTAAGAAGGTCTGAACCCATCGGCCCTTACGATGTATATTGTGGAAGGAATGCTTTATATGTTTACGTTGTGTGCCATGTCATTTGGCGCAAGGCCAATATGTCGAATTACTTTCTTGTCCCCTCCTGAAAGCTCCCCTTCATGGGATAAGACCGATGTAGGTTTCATGGGGGTGTCGCTAGCACTCGGCTCCCCATGCATGGCTTTATGACTATTGTCATGAACTTCTTGTGTCCATGCAATTTATAATAAATGAATCTCAATAATGGGTACATTCACTCATAGCAATGATCAAGAAAGGAATGAAACTTGATGCATTCAACGAATATCATAATTTGTGAACCATCACGACCTTGAATGTATCACTTGTGTCAGAGGCTTCTCCGTGGGCATGCACTACTTGGGCATCCACACTCCCCATTACCTCCCCATTACAAAAAGTGTGTCAATTTAGAGAGAGTGAGAGGGAGAGTTTAAAGGCATATTCGATATGACAATAAATATAGCCATTTTAGCTTAATTTGAAATTAGAATTCACCAAATCCTAGCCTCCATCCTAATGAGAAGTGATATCTTTGTTTCATATTTTAGAGGTGAGACAAAAATGGAATTATGAGGTTGGTCCTATTTACATTGATACATGCTTACATATATGCATACACACACACATATACATACATACATACATACGAGAGAGAGAGAGAGAGAGAGAGAGAGAGAGAGAGAGAGATTTCCATAGATAACCAACGTGGCTAGTTCTTTGTTGTTGAGGATAACATATTCGTTGTTGAGAAAGTGTTGAAGAAATGAAGGACGGTTGAATGCGGTACTCAAGAGGATGGTGTAATATGATGCAAAAGTAGTCATATTTTTAAATCCTGGGGAGGAGAAGATGACTAAACAATATCTAACCACTCTTCATGAAATTGTAGACCAAGAACAAAAGGATATTCTACTAAACAACAATGACATAAATTCACATGTTGAATTGAGTATTCCATAAAAGGATACCCTCAAAGACTTCTCCATATTTCTTGATAGAGGCATTATCCTTCTTTTACCCAAAAACTATGGACTCATAGTTTGGGCTCACTAAAGGATTACCGTCGTGGTGAACTAAAATGGGGTTTAAGATGTATACAAAAGTCTAAGAATGTCCTTTTGAAGCTATGTTCAAAATAGAACAACTAGAAGATCCCACTTTCCTATATTCTTGCAATGACAAGTTAGTTTATGTTGGGATTTCGGTCCCTCCGGATGGGATGTCCGGAGATGAATGACGGCAAGCCCGGTTGCGGTTACGGAACCGGATGATGAAGAGTACCCGGCATGAAGCCGGATGAAGAGTACCCGGATACGGATCCGGATGATGAAGACCCCGGTTACGGAGCCGGATGACGAATGTACCCGGAGAGAGATCCGGATGCGGGGGACATATTTGTGAATATGTTTGCCAAGGGCCCTTGAGGCTATATTTGTAAATAGCCCGAAAGTCATATGTGTATAAATATGACTTAGGGCAAACAGTTTGTAGTTGTTGCTCATTTTTATGTTTTCAGCCGAGAGAGAGCAAAGTGAGAGCAGCCGAGAGAGAGAGAGAGAGAGAGAGGAAGGAAGAGGTCGACGCCTCTGTGTAATACCGCCGCCTGTGGCGAAGGCAGTGAGCTCAAGGTTGTTGCCTTGTAGCTTCACCATTGTACATCTCTGTGTATAGTGATAGTTGGAGTTTGAGGACTCCCGTGGTTTTTCCCATTTAGGGTTTTCCACGTAAAACATCCTGTGTACTCTTCTCTCTATTGTCTTCGTGCATTTCGTGTATTTCCCGTTTTCTGTGAATCGATCCTGTTCCTCGGTTGTGGCCGAGCACTGTTGTTCAACAAAGTGGTATCAGAGCGACGGTAACACAGAAAATGGAAGGCGGCAGCAGCGGGCAGCCGGGGATGATGGTGCTGAATGCGCAGAACTACGCCGACTGGAAGATAAAGATGGAGGATCTGCTCATTGTTCGGGACCTGTATGAACCGATCGACAGGTCGGAAATACCCAAGGGGGTACTTGAGACGGAATGGAGGCTTCTGAACCGGAAAGCCGTTGCAACCATTCGGCAATACGTCGACGTGAGCGTTCTACAACACGTGGCGAACGACACCAACGCATATGAGATGTGGCGGAAGCTGTCGGGCCTCTACGAGAGGAAGAATGCGTTGAACCGGACCTCCCTGATGAGAAAGATAGTGAACCTCAAGTACCGGGACGGCGAGAGCATGGTGGAACACGTAAGCACGTTCATGGGATTCGTGAACCAGCTTGCGGCGATCAAGTTCCCGTTGGAGGATGCAATGCAAGCCATCATTCTGATGTGTACATTGCCGGAAAGCTGGGAGAACTTGGTGGTGACTCTTAGCACCTCCTGCACCGAAGATAACTTGTCTCTACAAACGGTAAAGACAAGCATTTTGAACGAAGAAGCGCGTCGGAGAGATAAAGAACCGGCCTCCGACTCGAAGGCGCTGCTTACCGAATCGGAACGGGGAAGACAATGGAACCGGAGTCCGCAAAGACGGGAGAAGTCGGGGACCCGGTCGCAGTCAAGAGGAAGACCCACATGCTTCCACTATGGGAAGCCGGGGCACTTCCGGAAGAATTGTCGGCATTACCGAAAGGACAACGGAGCCGACGACACCGATTCGAAGAAGTCACCGGAGAGAAACGGTGCATACCGAGGAGCCACGGACCGGAGAGGTCCGGATCGGCGAGGGCAGGACCGGAAAGGAACGACGGCACTCGCGGCAAGTGAAGAAGAGATAATGCTCATTACCGAAGAGAGGGAGCTGAACCTTGCCGGTGTAGAGATGACCTGGGTGGTCGATTCCGGAGCGTCGTTCCACCTGACACCGGAAAAGAAATACTTCTCATCCTACACAGCCGGTGAGCATGGCTGTGTCCGGATGGGAAATGAAGGCACATGCCGGATTGCCGGCATAGGAGACGTGTGGCTGATGACATCAACCGGATGCAAGATGCTGCTGAAGGATGTGCGACACGTTCCGGAGGTCCGATTGAACCTGATCTCGGCCGGGAGGCTAGATGATGAAGGCTACACGGGTAGCATCCGGAACGGTGTCATGAAGTTCAGCAAGGGGAGCCTGATAGTGGCTCGGGCCCGGAAGGTCAACACACTGTACCTGATGAATTCCCGGCTATGTCCGGAGGAGCTGAACGTGGCAGCTGACACTGCCGGTGAGCTGTGGCACAAGAGACTGTGTCACATGAGTGAGAAGGGGATGAAGAGGCTTGCAGAAGACAACCTTATTCCAGTGAAGCATGTGCACCTGGAGAAGTGCACCGATTGCCTGGCCGGGAAGCAGAACCGAACCTCCTTCCACTCAAGGCCACCGACGAGACGTAGTGTACCATTGGAGTTGGTGCACACTGATGTGTGTCAGGTAGAAACGAAGTCACATGGCGGAGCCCAATACTTCGTAACATTCATAGATGACCATAGCCGGAAGTTGTGGACGGCACCGTTGAAGACAAAGGACCAAGTATTGTCCGTCTTCAAAGAACTCCACGCGAGAGTGGAAAGGGAATCCGGCAAGAAGCTGAAAGCGATACGAGCGGATAACGGAGGGGAATACCGGGGGCAGTTCACGGAGTACTGTCGCTCGAAGGGAATCCGGCTTGAGTTTACCGTGCCGAAGACGCCGGAACTGAACGGGCTGGCCGAGAGGATGAACCGGACCATAATGGAGAGGGTCCGGAGTATGCTGGCGCATGCGAAATTACCAAAGGGGTTTTGGGCTGAGGCAATGTCGACGGCGACATACGTGATAAACAGATCACCCTCAGTACCTTTGGACGGAGACACACCGCAGAGAGTGTGGACCGGTAGGGAAGTATCCTACCGGCATCTGAAGGTGTTCGGGTGTCTCGCATATGTGCATGTGGCAAAGGACCGGAGAGGAAAGTTAGATCCAAAGACCCGGCCATGCATATTCCTCGGTTACGGCGACGACGAGTTCGGCTACCGAGTATGGGACCCGGTCGACAAGAAGATATTCAGGAGTCGAGATATCATCTTCATGGAGAACAAGACACTCGCCGACTGGGAGTCGGAGAAGAAGATGAAGAGCTCCAAGTCGACCGGTGAGGATCAACTCTACGAGGAGCAGTCCCGACCGGCAAGGGACCGGTTAGCACTCGAGGATCCGGCCGAAGACGGTGAAGAAACAGAACCGGCCGAGGAAGATGAAACTAATACCGGAACCAGCCCCGATCCCGAAATGGATTCGGATGAAGAGGAAACGGAGGAGCCGGTTACCGAAGCTCCGGAACGGAGATATCCTCTAAGAGAGAGAAGGCCCCCCCGGAGATTTCCGGAACCAGAGCACGTGCTGCTAACCGACGAGGGGGAGCCGGAGAGCTTTGAAGAAGCAAAGCTTGACACCCATAGCCGCAGGTGGTTAAGTGCCATGCAGGACGAGATGGATTCCCTGCATGAGAACCACACATATGAACTTGTGGAGTTGCCGAAAGGAAAGCGGGCACTTCGGAACAAGTGGGTGTTCAAGCTGAAACCGGGAGATGCCGGAAAACCCCCGAGATACAAAGCCAGGATCGTGGTGAAGGGGTTCCAGCAGAAGAAGGGCGTCGATTTCGACGAGATATTTGCCCCGGTAGTGAAGATGACCTCTATCCGGACGGTGCTCAGCATAGCGGCAAGCATGGACCTCGAGGTAGAACAGATGGACGTGAAGACGGCATTCCTTCACGGTGACCTCGAAGAAGAGATCTACATGCAGCAACCGGAAGGATTCGAGAAGAAAGGGAAGGAGCACCTGGTATGCCGGTTGAAGAAGAGCCTGTACGGACTGAAGCAGGCTCCCCGGCAATGGTACCGGAAGTTCGACTCCTTCATGACCGACGAAGGGTACCACAAAACGCAGTCCGATCACTGCGTGTTTGTGAAGAAGTTCGAAGGAGGAGACTCTCTAATACTCCTCCTATACGTGGACGACATGTTGATCGTCGGACGGGACCAGGTCAAGATACGGACGCTGAAGAAAGCGCTTCACCAAACCTTCTCAATGAAGGACCTGGGTCCGGCGAGGCAAATACTAGGGATGCACATCATCCGGGACCGGAAGAAGAAGCAGTTGTGGCTGTCACAGGAGAAGTACGTGACAAAGGTGCTTCACCGGTTCAACATGTCGGAAGCAAGACCGGTCGGGTCAACCCTCCCGGCAAACTGCAAGTTGTCCAGCAAGCAAAGCCCCAAGACAAAGGCTGAGAAGGAGGACATGATGAAAGTACCATATGCCTCTGCCGTTGGAAGCTTGATGTACGCAATGGTGTGTACAAGACCGGACATAGGATATGCAGTTGGAGTGGTGAGCCGATACATGAGCAATCCCGGCAAAGAGCACTGGAACGCGGTCAAGTGGATACTCCGATACCTGAAGGGCACGGCAAACGTGTGCCTCCGATTCGGCTCCGGTAAGCCCGAATTCGACGGCTTTACTGATTCGGATATGTCGGCTGATGCAGATACCAGCCGGTCCACATCAGGGTATGTGATGACGTATGCAGGGGGAGTTGTTTCGTGGCAGTCGAGGCTGCAGAAGACGGTTGCGTTGTCAACCACGGAGGCGGAGTACATGGCGGCTGTTGAAGCCGGCAAGGAAATAATATGGATGAAGGACTTCATTAGAGAGCTCGGTATCCGGCAAGAGGAGTACCGACTCTACTGCGACAGTCAGAGTGCCATCCACCTTGCGAAGAACGCGGCCTATCACTCCCGGACGAAGCACATCCAGCGAAGATATCACTGGATCCGGGAAAGGATAGAAGACAAGGAGTTCGTGCTGACGAAGATCCACACGGACGAGAACGGGTCGGATATGCTGACCAAGGTGCTCACACCCGACAAGCTGGAAGCATGCCGGAAGAGGGTCGGATTGGAGAAACATCCCATGCCGAAGTGAAGGGGGAGTTTGTTGGGATTTCGGTCCCTCCGGACGGGATGTCCGGAGATGAATGACGGCAAGCCCGGTTGCGGTTACGGAACCGGATGATGAAGAGTACCCGGCATGAAGCCGGATGAAGAGTACCCGGATACGGATCCGGATGATGAAGACCCCGGTTACGGAGCCGGATGATGAATGTACCCGGAGAGAGATCCGGATGCGGGGGACATATTTGTGAATATGTTTGCCAAGGGCCCTTGAGGCTATATTTGTAAATAGCCCGAAAGTCATATGTGTATAAATATGACTTAGGGCAAACAGTTTGTAGTTGTTGCTCATTTTTATGTTTTCAGCCGAGAGAGAGCAAAGTGAGAGCAGCCGAGAGAGAGAGAGAGAGAGAGAGAGGAAGGAAGAGGTCGACGCCTCTGTGTAATACCGCCGCCTGTGGCGAAGGCAGTGAGCTCAAGGTTGTTGCCTTGTAGCTTCACCATTGTACATCTCTGTGTATAGTGATAGTTGGAGTTTGAGGACTCCCGTGGTTTTTCCCATTTAGGGTTTTCCACGTAAAACATCCTGTGTACTCTTCTCTCTATTGTCTTCGTGCATTTCGTGTATTTCCCGTTTTCTGTGAATCGATCCTGTTCCTCGGTTGTGGCCGAGCACTGTTGTTCAACAGTTTATAATGTCCCATGAAGAGGATTGGGTAAGTTTTGAGACATTTGAAGCAAGAGTCTTATTTGGTTTATGATGAATTGTAAGTTTCCATTTATGTGACTTGTTAGATAATGTGCAATGAAATTTATTGTGTGAAATGGAGCATAAGGTTCATGGTTGGTTGGATCCATATATGTAATGCATGGTTAGGAATTATTGTCAATAGTGGTGTAGGGAATAAACATGATCTAACTATTTTCCGAGTTTCTTTGGAGTGCACATACCTAACCATGAATGGTTTCCCACATTTATTGGGAAAGAACGCCCTAAAATGTAGCTCCTTCTTTGTTGGACAAGATTGTTTTCACAAAGTTATGAGAAATTTGGTAGGAGAGTTAACTAGACAAAGGTTCCTTATCTTTACACGCTCTAGTATTCTCTAGTTTAGTTGCCGTTATTGGATTTTCCATGCATCTATACGCCGGAAACAAAAGTTGTCATTCATTAAACAATTATAAGATAGATTTAATGGATTTTTGGTATTAGATTCTCTCCCACAAATTATCATTGTTATCACTATCATGGTATACATGTTAGCTTGTGACAACCTCTCCTTGTTCATAACCCGGTGTCGCGAAGTTTCGCGCTTGTGTGTTACTTGGGCGGGACCATAGGGGTCTTGTACTAGGGAGTACGAAGGGATAGAGAAAACCCGAGGTTTGCTTAACGACAATACTACTTCCCGACCCCTTCGCGAGCAAGCATTCGTTGCGCCTTTGGTGAGGCCGGTCGCTTTCGTTGATCACGACTCATCGAGTTTTCGAGACCACCGCACGAGCCAAGTGATCAAACGGGTACAAGCAAAGATGAGCACGCAAGATGAACACACAAGGGGACGAGAACACAAACACGAATGCCCTTACGTCTTTATGAGGAGGAGAGGTGCATGGGCACGCCCAAACGCTCCCTCGTCACAATACGCCGAACATACAAGGAAAGGGACGAGAATACAAACACGAATGCTCGTACGTCTTTATGAGGACGAGAGGTGCATGGGCATGCCCGGACACTCCCTTGTCACAAGACGTCGAACGTACAAGGAAGACACAAAAAACACACACAAATGATCGTATGCCTTGATGAGGAGGAGAGGTGCATGGGCAAACCCGAACGCTCCCTTGTCACAAGATGACTAAACAAGGAAGACACAAACACACGCACAAATGCTCATATGCCTTTATGAGGAGGAGAGGTTCATGGGCACGCCCGAAACGCTCCCTCGTCACAAGACGACCAAACGTACAAGGAAGACACAAACACACACACAAATGCTCGTACACCTTTATGAGGAGGAGTAGTGCATGGGCACTCCCGAAACGCCCCCTCGTCACAAGAAGACCGAACGTACAAGAAAGACACAAACACACGCACAAATGCTCGTACGCCTTTATGAGGAGAGGTGAATGGGCACGCCTAAAACGCTCCCTCGTCACAAGATGTCCGAGTGTACAAGGAAGATACAAACACACGCACAAATGCTCGTACGCTTGTATGAGGAGGAGAGGTGCATGGGCACGCCCAAAACGCTCCCTCGTCACAAGAAGGCCGAACGTATAAGGAAGACACAAACACATGCACAAATGCTCGTACGCCTTTATGAGGAGGAGAGGTGCATGGGCACGCCCGAAACGCTCCCTCATCACAAGACGACCGAACGTACAAGGGGACGAGAACAAAGAAAGAAAGAAAAACACGAATGATATTGGCTAAAGAAATAAATATGTGTTCGATTCCAACGCAAGAGGGCCCTTTATAAAATAGGGTTTGATTACAATGTGGCAGTTTCTAGTTAACCACAAGCTCAACAAAACATAAATACTAAATGCCCTTAGAGACAAAAGCAAATCTAAACACGGAGCACGAACACGAAGAAGACGACCACACAAGCACCACAAAAATGCCGACCCCAACGAACCACGACCACCCGAACGGCGAGAAGAGAAATGGTGAAGATGAAAATGGAGAGCTCCGAAAGAAAATTGGTGATAGTCTCCTCCCAAATGAGCCCCCCTCGACCTCCTTTTATAGGAAAAAAAGGAAGGGGGGTCGCCACATTCTTCTTCAATGCAAAAGGAATAAAATTGCTTAAATCATGCTACATTGTAAGACCAGATTTGAACCTTACGCCTTTAGCTAAGAGTCAATATGTCTATCCACTAGACCACTAACTCTTCTTTATAATATATATAATTCTATATCTACAAATTCATAGCTTGTCTTCTCTCTACTTTTTATCTCTCCTCTCTCTTACTTTTTATGCAAGTTTCTATAGCTCCTTTCCACCCTTCCTTTTCTCTTTTCTTTAGTATGTGCACAATTAATTGTCTTTGTGTGCACACACATTGCACATGCACATTTTTATTGGGGATATGTCCCTCCAATGGGAGGAACCGACTGTTCGGAAGTAGCCAACAGTCGAAGAGTCGAAGGAACAGATTGTTCGGAAATAGCCGACAGTCGAAGAGTTGACAACAAAGAGTCGATTATTCAAACATATTATTATTATTATAGTAATAATAATAGTAATGATATGTAGCAGTGGCTATAATTGTAAATAGTCCATACGATGTATCAGTATAAATACATCTAGGGAAAACATAGTAATGGGGACGACAATAGCGTGTGAGTTGTGCGAAAGAGAGACGAGAGAGAGAGAGAGAGAGAGAGAGAGATAGTGGCGCCATAGTTGTGTGAGTAACAGCAAGCTTCAAGAGTCTTGTGTGGCTAATACACTTGACGAAGTGTTGTAATATCTCTGTTGTATATCCACTATATAGTGAAGTTTCTACTCTCCCATGGTTTTCTCCCATTTCTGGGTTTCCACGTAAATCTCTGTGTACTGTGTCGTTGTGTGGCTGTGTTGTGATTTTCAGTATAGTTTGATCTTGTGGTTTTACGAATCGATTCTCAACGGACTGGTATCAGAGCTTGAGGTGCAAGCATGGAAGGAAGTGTGAGCAGCTTCCCAGGCATGATAGTTCTAAACTCACAGAACTATGCAGACTTGAAGATAAAGATGGAGGACCTTCTGATAGTCAAAGACTGTATGAGCCAGTCGATAGAGCAGATATACCTAGGGGGTTATTGGAGTCGGATTGGAAACTTCTTAACAGAAAGGCAGTGGCCACCATCTGACAATGCATCGACGTAAGTATCTTGCAACATGTAGTGAACGACACAAATCCACATGAGATGTGGCAGAAGTTGTCGGGTCTATATGAGAGTAAGAACGCGCTCAATAGAACTTGACTGATGAGAAAGATCGTACGGCTGAAATACAAGGACGGTGAGAGATCGTCGAACACACCAGCGCATTCATGGGGTATGTGAATCAACTTGCTGCAACCAAGTTTCCCCTGGATGATGCGATGCAGGCCATCCTGCTGATGTGCACACTGCTGGATCGCTGGGAGAACCTGGTGGTCACACTCAGCGCCTCCTGTCAAGAAGAGAACTTGTCTTTACAAACCATAAAGACTAGCATCCTAAATGAGGAGGCAAGGAGGAAGGACAAGGGAGTCTTGTCCCAATCGGAGTCGAATGTAACACAACGTTCAGACATAGGAGGGAACCGGCAAAGAATTCCACTAAGGAGAGAAAAGTCCCAAGCCAGATCGAAGTCCAAAGGTAAACTAGTGTGCTTTTACTATGGTAAACTTGGACACTTCCAAAAGGACTATCGACACATGAGAAAAGACAAGGGTGACGGAAACAATGTCCAACCCAGGAAGATTCCTGATGAGAAGAACACTTCTGCCATTGCTACGAGCAATGAAGAACTGTTGTTCATCTGTGAAAAGACAAGTGCAAATCTTGCAAGTGAAGAATGCACTTGGGTGATCTATTCCGGGGCATCATTCCACATAACTCCGTCGAGAGAGTATTTCTCGACTTACATAGTCGAAGATCACGGTTATGTGAAAATGGGTGATAGTGGAGAGTGCAAGATAGCCGGAGTCGGAAGTGTCCGCCTGACGACGTTGACAGGGTGTCGATTGACTCTAAAGGATGTTCAACACATCCCCAATATCATATTGAATCTGATATCGACTGGAATATTAGATGAAAAAGGCTATAGTGGTAGCTTTTGGAATGGCAAGTGGAAGTTCTGTCGAGGAAATCTTATAGTGGCCCGAGCACAAAAAGAAGGCACATTATATATGATGCATGCCCGACTGTGCAAATTGGAAGTAAATGTGGCAACCGACTCAGCAAGAGAAATATGGCATAAGAGGCTAGGTCACATGAGTGAGAAGGGAATGCACCTGCTAGCAAACAAGAAACTTCTACCAAAGGTCAAGGGAGTGCACCTGGAGAAGTGCGTCGATTGCTTAGTCAGAAAGCAGAATAAAGTAGCATTCCACACAAGACCACCGAGGAGAAGAGAAGTGCCACTACAACTAGTACACACAGACGTGTGCTATGTGGATGCTCCATCGCATCGAGGTGGATAGTACTTTGTGACGTTCATTGAAGATTATAGTCGAAAGACATGGCCCTTCGTACTGAAGTCGAAGGATCAAGTACTGTCGTTTTTCAAGGAGTTCCAGGCAAGAGCCGAAAGAGAGTCGGGTCGGAAGTTGAACGTTGTTCAAACTGACAACGGTGGCGATTATGGAGGGCAATTCGAGGAATACTACAAGTGCCAAGGTATTCGGATCGAATACACAGTGCCAAAGACCCCAGAGTTGAACGGGCTTGCAGAGAGGATGAATCGAACAATCATGGAGAGGGTAAGGAGCATGCTCTCTCATGCGAAACTGTCGAAATCCTATTGGGTTGAGGTGATGTACACAGTTGTTTATCTGATCAACAGGTCTCCCTCACTACCATTAAAGGGTGATGTCCTACAGAGACTGTGGACAGGGAAGGATGCCTCCTACCAACACCTGAGGGTGTTCGGATGTTTCGGGTATATGCATGTACCGAAGGATCAGAGGTCAAAGCTCGACAGTAAGTCGAAAGCATGCATATTCATAGGATACTCGGAAGATGAGTTCGGCTATAGGCTATGGGACCTAGTCGACAAGAAGGTGGTCAGAAGTCGGGACGTAGTCTTTCTTGAAGATAAGACAATTGAAGACTGGAATGTTTTTTTCAAAACAAAATATCATTCCATTAGTTATATAAAAAGGTCACAACAACTACAACATACAACAGAAGTCGGATACAACTCCCCAGTCAACCCCGACTATCGTCGATCTAAGGTCAAGTGAACCAACAACATCGGCTATTCGGAGGCGGCTAGTCGGCCCAGCCGAATCCGAATTGGTCGACTCGGAAAGATCAACCGACTATGAGTCAGAGTCGGCATAGCTGCTAAGGTCAATTGAAGAGTATGAGTTGGAGTTGTCCAACCTGGAGATGTTGATTGACGTGCAGGAACCCGAGCGGAGAGAAGAGTTGGTAGAGACATCCGAAAGAGAGCCAACAATGAGTGGAAGGAGATACCCACTCAGAGAAAGGAAAGCACCAACAACATATGCCAGTCAATACATCCTCTTGACTGATGAAGGTGAACCGGAGTGCTATGAAGAAGCCATTGCCGACGAGCACAAAGAGAAATGGTTGAGCGCGATGCAAGATGAGTTGGAATCTTTGCACGAGAATTACACCTACGACCTAGTAGAGCTGTCGAAAGGTAAGAGAGAACTTAGGAATAAATGCGTCTACAAGGTGAAGACTGGAGAAGCCAACAGTGAGCCCCGGTATAAAGCCCGCATATTGATGAAGGGTTTTCAACAGAAAAAGGGCGTCGACTTCGACAAAATATTCGCACCAGTCGTGAAGATGACATCCATTTGAATTGTTCTGAGTATAGCAGCCAGTATGGACCTAGAGATCGAACAGTTGGATGTCAAAACCTCATTCTTGCACGGGGAGCTAGAAGAAGAAATCTACATGCAGCAACCCGAAGGCTTTGAGGAGAAAGGGAAAGAGAACCTGGTGTATCGACTAAAGAAAAGCTTGTACGTTCTGAAACAAGCACCACGCCAATGGTACAAGAAGTTCGAGTCCTTCATGATGGAACACCGGTTCCAGAAAACACAGGTTGATCATTGTGTGTTCATCAAAAGGTACAAAGAAGGAGACTTCTTGATTCTCTTGTTATATGTTGATGACATATTGATAGTCGAACAAGACACAAAAAGGATTGGAAGCTTGAAGAAAGCTCTAAGTAGGTCGTTTGCCATGAAAAACCTTGGACCGACTAAACAGATCTTAGGAATGCACATAGTTCAAGACAAAACTCAAAAGGTGATATGGTTGTCATAACAAAAATATGTGAAGAAGATCTTACAAAGGTTCAACATGTTGGACGCAAAGCCGGTCGGCTCGGTGTTGCCGACAAATTGCAGGTTGAATGCGAAGCAGTGCCCGAAAGGGGAGAAGGAGAAGGCCGAGATGAGGAAGGTACCATATGCGTCGGTAGTCTAATATATGCTATGGTTTGTACGAGACCAGACATAGCATTTTCTGTGGGAGCAGTAAGCTGATATATGAGTAATCCAGGAAGAGAACATTGGGCAGTGGTGAAGTGGATACTCAGGTACTTAAAAGGCACCTCATGGTGTGTCTAGGGTATGGTGTCAGGAAACCAGTGCTGGAAGGTTTTACTGACTCGTACATGTCGAGAGATGTAGATTCAAGTCGATCCATGTCAGGGTACGTGATGACCTATGGAGGGGGAGCAGTGTCATGGCAATCACGACTGCAGAAGTTTGTAGCCTTGTCGACTATAGAGGCAAGAGTATATGGCAGCGGTAGAGGCCGGCAAAGAGCTGATCTGGATGAGAAATTTTCTCAACGAGCTAGGGATGATGCAGAGGGAGTTATTGCTTCACTTTGACAACCAGAGTGCCATACATCTTGCCAAGAATGCTGCATTTTACTCCCGGACCAACCACATACAAAGAAGGTATCATTGGTTGCGCGAGAAGGTCGAAGAAGGAGAATTCACACTTGTGAAGATCCACAAGGATAACAATGGATCTACCTTGGACAGACTTAGATTCTGTCGACAGAAGATAGGATTGACTGACTCCCTCCCACTGGAGTTAAGGGGGAGTTTGTTGGGGATATGTCCCTCCAGTGGGAAGAACCAACTGTTCGGAAGTAGCCGGCAGTCGAAGAGTCGAAGGAACCGACTGTTCGGAAATAGCCGACAATCGAAGAGTCGATTATTCAAACATATTATTATTATTATTATTATAGTAATAATAATAGTAATGATATGTAGCAGTGGCTATAATTGTAAATAGTCCATACAATGTATCAGTATAAATACATCTAGGGCAAACATAGTAATGGGGACGACAATAGCGTGTGAGTTGTGCGAAAGAGAGACGAGAGAGAGATAGTGCCGTCATAGTTGTGTGAGTAACAGCAGGCGTCAAGAGTCCTATGTGGCTGATACACTCGACGAAGTGTTGTAATATCTCTGTTGTATATCCACTATATAGTGAAGTTTCTACTCTCCCGTGGTTTTCTCCCATTTCTCGACTTCCACGTAAATCTCTATCTACTATGTCGTTGTGTGGCTATGTTGTGTACTTTCAGTATCGTTTGATCTTGTGGTTTTACGATTCGATCCTCAACAATTTTGACCCCCCCTTTCGCCGGTTTTTCCCACACTCGAGCACGCCACATCATGACATCCACCCCCACCAAACCACACATCCTCCGGTGTGTGCCAAGAATGGCAAGTTGAGGGTGGTCAATAGTTCATTTCCTCCTCCTCATTTACCCCACAGCTTGTCATTTGTTGTGAGTTGTTCTGTCGACCCACAAGGCTTAAGGTAGTAACCGAGGCCAGTTCCCAACTTGCCCATTGCAAGCTCTTACAATGGCTTTTACGATAGGCCCGTGTCCACATTCTATCTTTCCATTAGCCTCCAGGTTATAAGCGGTCGTGGGAGAGAGTTTCACTCCAAGTCAATCAAAGAGCTCTGTAGCTTCGTGAGCGTTCAACTCTCCTCTGTCGGCCACTATCTTTCCCATGTTGAATGCGGGCTTCTAATGGACGTATTCACACCGTCTCCTTTTGTACACACTAGGCTTAAAGACTATTTATGTAAATAGTGAGAAGGGCAGTTGCCCTAAGTCAGTTACTATATAAACTGACTTTGTAACCCAATTAGTGGTTTGTTGCTTTAAGTTGTAATATACTCTTTACATTGTGCCTAACCGTCTCTCTCTCTTTGGCGTACTAGTTGTATTTTTTGTCTTTGTTGCTATAGATGTTACGATCTTGTATCTACTAACGATCTTATAGGAGCTTATAGAAGAAGAGTGGGGATCTTGTTCCGCATTAGATGACGGTGATCCCAACATTTGGTATCAGAGCTTGGTATTGTTTGATTCTGCTTCCGCCATCTATCTAACTTCCATTGGCAACTCTTCTGTTGTACACCTTGAAGATCTCGATTGGCAACTCCTCTTGAAATTACATCTAACGAAGAGAGACAACCGAAGGTCTGCACTCCATTGTTCGAAATCACCCTAGAAGTAAGTCAGTCAACTGTACTTCGACTCTGTGATTGTCGTTGCTCGGAGTGAGACCCTTCTCTTGAACAGGCCACATCCGTGCCTTACTCGATTAGGCAGAAATCGAATAGGTCATCTGACGCTATCTCCTCACTTGCCGTAACCACTCAAAGCAAACATGACTCCAGGGGCAACTCCAATCTGTGTTCCATTCGGTTGAACGACATTCGGGAGGACCAGCAGGCTCGGTCCCTCTCATCATTGCAATTACTTGAAACAGGATCAGACTGGAAAATCGCACATAATCCATGTTGGGAAATCTCGGAAAATTGACATTCAAAATCAGACAATCAAATCCGGGTTCAATTTGACTAAGTCAATTGACTGTAGTTACTCCGAACAAGATTCATCTATATTCGAAACCGACACGACTTGTGTCCAACTCCAACTAGAACAACATCGAGTGAGCCTGACTGTTGCACTCCACCATAGTTCGTAGCGGACTCCGGACAAAGCCTACTCAACCAACACAGATGGCATCAACATCCGGCTCGTCAGAGATGAGTCTACGGAAGTTCGACAGATCGAACTTCAACTTCTGGAAGGAGCAGATGCAAGACTATTTAATAGTCAAGGGGCAAATTGACCCCATTGAGAATGAAGACCCTCTGAAGGACACAAGGCCCTTGAATGGGAAAAGCTCAACAAAATCATCCAAGCCACCATTCAGATGCACCTATCGGAGTCTGTGTACTTCATGGTGCAATCGTGTTCGACTACCTTCCAACTATGGAAGACACTTTCGGACACTTACGAAAAGAAGGTTGCCGCCACCAAGATATACCTGATTCGGCGCCTTTATAACGTTCGGATGAAAGAGTACAATTTGGTCCAAGCACACCTCAACGAGTACGAAAGCTTAAGGTCCCAAATTGCAGCTCAGGGGACAATCATTGAGAATGAACTAAACGCAATGTTGCTTATGAGTAGTCTCCCTTTGTCGTGGGAAACTTTCGTCACGACCGTGTGTAATGCGTCGACCACGGCCATCAAGTGCTCTTCAATCATGAGCTCAATTCTGACTGAAGCGGCTCAGAGAAAATTGTTTGCTAACGATTCAGCCAACAACGCTTACATAGTACAAGGTTTGACTGACCAATCGAACAGCTGTGGAAGAAGTTCTTCATGGCAGCCGAACAATCAGCGAAGTCTGAGCAAGTCCTAGGATAATCAAGTCTGCAACTACTGCAAGAAACCTGGACACATCAAAGCCGATTTTCATGCACTCAAGGCCAAAAACAATAAGCCTCAGAGAGCCGAGCAGAAGAGTGGCCGACACGAGGAGATCAACTATATCAGCTCTTCGGCTGAACTACTGACAAACGACCCGAATATACTATGATCAATTGAGAACTCAGTCGAATCAAAAGTTCTGCTTACGACTGAAGAATCGAGCACATGGCTCTTAGATTCGGGTGCGTCCTTCCATGTGACTCCTCATCGATCCAAATTTCAGCAATACACAACACGACATTCTAACTCAGTTCAAGTAGGAAATTCGCAACGCTGTGACATAATTGGAATCGACACGGTAGAGCTCAACCTTGCAGGTGGCTCTACATTAGTACTACGCAATGTCTGACATGTACCTCAGCTCTCAAGTCCATTGATCTCGTTCAGACAATTGGATGAAGACGGCATCCGTGCTGGCTTCTCATCAGGAGGGTGGACGCTCCACAAAGGGAACCTCCCGCTTGCTCGAGGACTAAAGATACACTCATTGTATCCTTTGCACGTCACTCTCAGAGAGGGTGACCTATTTTTGGTTGACATTCCCGTGTCATCACTCTGGCACGGACAACTCAAACACCTCAGCAAGGTCGGCATCACGCTGTCGTGAAGAAAACCGTCCACAAGCGGAATCGGTGCACCGGAGCGTAGGAACCGGCTCTTCATGCACGTACGCCTTATGTTGTACATAGAAGATCCTAGGTAGGTAGATTCGGTAGGTAGGAAGTTAATGGGAAACAGCTCCTTCCTTGCCTATAAAAGGAGGGAGACGAGGAAGGGGGAAGGGAATCGCGAAGTAAGAGAGGACGAAGTGCTGTCGGATTGTGGGCCGAAGTCTTCTCTCTCTTCCATACTCCGTAGCTTCTTTCTGTGCAGGTTTCGTGAGGCTCGCGCTGCTCTGAGGAATGCTCGAGTGCTTCCGGCAGCACCTCCAACCTACTCCTTTCTTTCTGAGCGTTTGCGAACAGGCATCGACATCTGTTCGCCGGCCTGTTCGGTTGTAACCGACTTCGTGCTTCTCGTTGTTTGTCTCTGTTAATATATACATACATACCTTCGTGTCTCTCTGTGTTGGTTTCCCGCTCGCGTCTTCGTGTCGAAGGGCCGTGTCCCTGTGGATCTACGCTCGCAGCTAGTGGGTCTCTTCCCTTCTCCTTTCTCTCTTGCTCTTCGGTACAAGACCCCCGAGGTCCCGCCTCATTCCACGCATCCGCGAGGAATACCTCGACATCTTGGTGAACCCGACGTGAAAGAGGTGGCAGGAGAGCAGAAGATGAAGGGGTCGGATCTTGCGGAGGCCATGGCTTCGGCCGTGGATCGGATATTGAGCGCGTGCGAGGGCACCGGCGCCCTCGACAGAGCCATTGAGGTGGTCATCGGTACGATCGGCCGGTTCAGCGGAAAGGATGCTACGAAGTATTTGGCGTCCTACGGGGCAAAAATGCTGATGCGGGACATTCCGAAAGAGAGGCGTCTGGCCGGGTTCCCCCGAGTGGCGATGCCGAGCATCCATGAGGAGGTGCTCGAGGTACGGGCGGAGAGCCGTACCTGGGAGGAGTTCGAAGGCCGACTCCTAGAGAAATACGGGCTGGACGACACGCTCCGGCTTTCGAAATGGGACTTCATGGAATGGATGGAGTCCCCCGGCAAGGGAAGAAACGCGTCGGCACTCCTCCGGGAGTTTGAGGAACGCTTTGCGCGCCTTTCGGCGCTTGACCGAACCGTTCTGGATACGAGCCGGGTCCTACTGTTCGTCAAGTCGGTGGACGAGCGGGACCGGGATCAAGTCGGCTCCTTGCTAGAAACCGAAGACGGGCTGACGACCGACTGGGCTACGGTTAAGAGAGTCTGTGGCCGTTTCGACAAACGGCGAGAATGGGCTGACAACGGGGCGACCGGAGCGGGCTCTGTCACAACAAGGAGGCTTGAACCGGCACCACAAGGGCGAAGGGCAGAGACCCGAGAGTGGCTCGAAACCGGTTCGGCTTCGACCGGCATGGTCAAGGACTCGTCCGGAGGAGCGGCGCTGGAGGAGTTGACGCGGGCGATAAAGGATCTCCAGATCGCCCAGGCTCGAAGGGAAGGCAGCGAACCGGCTCGTGACCGATGGCCGGCAGCAGGGAACAGGTGCATGTGGTGCGACGAGGTCGGCCACATTCGGAAGGACTGCGGCGATTTCGCAGAGGCGTTGAGGAACCGGGTGGTATACCTGTGGGAAGGCCGGGTGCATGCCGGCGATACCAGAAGGGCCCTAAACCGAAACGACGGGCGAGGAGGTATGAAGAGACTGATGGAAGAGGCAGCGACCCAACACGTGGAGGCCATCCACTACTCGGCGTCGGCCGGTATTCGGGTCGGGGGCAGCGAGGCCCGAAAGGAGAGCAAAGACGGATTCTGGTCGGCAATGCTGGAAGGCCTCGCCGGCGCACGGCTGAGGAAAGATGAAGCGGACCGCGCTGAGAGACGGGTCCGGGAAATAACCAGGTGGAGCGACCCGGTCGAGGAGAAGACGGGCTTCGTAGAAGCCGCCTGCGGGAACTACGAGGCTCTGGTAGAAGACAAACGAGTGGGGAAAGCCGGAGCGGCCGGGCCCTCACAATGGTACGAGACCCGATTCGGGCAACGACGGAACGATGCCGATGGGTCCAGCGCGCAAGATAACCCCAGGAAGGGCGGATACCGACTGAGGACGGAAATAGAAAGGACCACGGACCTACGAAAGGTCCTAGAAGAACGGATCCTCGACAGCAAAGTGGAGCTGTCATTGCAGGAGGTGCTAGGGATCGCCAAGAAGGAGTTCCACGACTCCATTGTGGACTTGGTGAAGCAGAAGAGGCTGTCGACGGAGATGGAACCGGAAAGACCGGTGGAGGTGCGGACGACGCACATCGACGACTTGGCGCTGGAAGATGAGTGGGCGGAGAGCCACTATTCGAGGCCACACTGGGCCCGAGCGACCACGGAGACCCCGGTAAAGATCGGAGATGTTCAGGAACCGGTGGTGGCATTGGTGGACCACGGTTCAGAAATAAACCTGATGTCCATGGACTTCTATAAGAAGGGAAAGTGGCCGATCAACACCAAGCACGGGTGGAAGATACGGGCGGCGACGCGCGCCACCGAGGAACTGCACGGGGCCTACCCGAACGTGCGAGTCAAGATCGGTGACGTCGAGATTGACCAGCACTTCTTCGTACAGGAGACGTCCTCGCACCCGGTCATATTAGGGGAACCATACATCACGGCGGCACGGATGGAGACCAAGGTGCTAGACAACGGTTCGGCCTACACGAGGGTCAAAAGCCAGGACGGGCGCCATTCGGTCCAATTTCTGACGGTGCGACCGAACCACGAGCGAAACCGTGAATCCCTCGGTGGCAAGAACCGGGAGGATTTTTAGAGAGGGCTGCCAAGGCGTGGGGCTGAGATAGTCCGGACACTCGGGAAAGACCCCACAGCTGTACGATAGAACCGAAACCGAAGAAACCCTGTACGATAAGTAAAAAATTTTGCTTCTCCAACAACGGAGGGTGTATGATAGTCGGCATCGTTGGCCGAGAAAAGGCAAGGGCGGAAGTGCGACTTCAAGCGTGCGGAGTTCTCGGCCCGGACGAGGACATCAGCGGAGCCGTGGAGGCGGTCTCCTTCGACGACACCTTGGGAATGCTGAGGAAGGTAGCCGGAGAAGACCTTAACGAAGACCGGACGATACCGGTATGTTCCGAAGAGATGTACGATGTCATCGCGAACTTCAGTCAGGGGCTCGGGTCGGATCGGACGGCCCGAGTTAGCACGAAGTACAAGACTGTGGACCGGAAGGTAAGGCCAGTCGCGGCACCCTTACCGGAGGGCAGCGAATCCCGAATCAGAGGGGTTGCGTCGGACCCCAGTTTACGAGATCCGGTCTGCATAGGTCACACCTTCACCGACAGGACGCTCCGGGAGCTCAAAATCGATGGGGGCGGGTCCTGCTGCCAGCAGAAGAAGATCGGTTTCGGAAAATGCTCGGAAGGCACGGGAAAGCCTTCGCATTCTCACCGGGAGAGATCGGGTGCGTAGACCCGACAATCGTGGAGCCGATGGTGATATTCACGGTATCGCATGTGCCGTGGAATCTCAAGCCGATTCCAGTACCGAGAGCTCACATCCCGAAGTTGATGGAGCTATTGAGGCAGAAAGTCGATATGGGCATTCTCGAACCGTCAAGTGCCCCAGACTCGAACCGATGGTTTACCGTACCAAAGAAAAACGGAACATTGCGCTTCATTCAAGACCTGCAGTTGGTCAACAGAGTGACCATTCGGAACGCAGGAATCGGACCGACCATAGACGAGTTCGCGGAGGCCTTCGCCGGAAGGTCGATTTATTCGGTCAGTGATCTGTACTCGGGGTACGACCAGTTCCAGCTAGCCGTGGAGAGCAGAGACATTACGACGATGCGAACTCCCCTCGGCCTAGTGCGAATGTGTACCCTGCCACAAGGAGGGACCAACTCGGTGGCCCACATGGTGAATGCAATGAACAAGGTACTGAGGGATTGCATCCCGGACGTCACCATGGCATTTCTAGACGACATCCCGATAAAGGGGTGCCCGGTGGAAGAGAAGGACGAGACACTCGGGCCGGATGGATGTCGGCGATTCGTGGCAACACACATCGACGACTACGAGAGGGTGCTACAAAGGCTAGAGGGTGCGAGGCTCACCTTCTCCTGGGAGAAATCGTCCTTCGGGCAATCAGAAATCCTGGTGGTCGGACACCTATGTGGACCATATGGCCGGAAGCCGTCTCCGGCAAAGGTAGAAGCCATCTCCGCGATGAAGACCGACTGTAGCTCGGTTACGGAAGTTCGGAGGTTCCTGGGGGCATGTGCATTCTACCACATATGGATCCCGCATTACGCCCATGTTGCGGAACCGCTATACAGGTTGCTGAAGAAGGGGCGAAAATTCGAGTGGCGGGACGAGCACACGGAGTCGGTCCGGAAGCTGAAGGAAACTCTTGCGGCAGCACCGGCGCTCCGGAAGGCTATCTACGAGAAGGGTACCCCGGTATACATAACGGTGGATACGAGTCCGACCGGGATCGGATGGGTCGTCAACCAAGAAAACGAGGACGGCATTCGGTTCCCGATCCGATTCGGCGCAAAGGTCCTCAATGAGCGACAGCGAGGGTACGCCCAGGTTAAACGCGAACTCTGGGGTATCGTTTCGGCAGTAAAGGCCGACAAAGACTACCTGATCGGGACAGAAGTGATTATCGAGACGGATTGCCTGCCAATTCTCAGCATGGTTTCCGGATGCGCGACACCGGACCTGGCGATGCTCAGGTGGATAACGTACATCAAGTCCCTGGACCCGGAAATACGACACATTTCCGGAAAAAACAACGCCATGGCCGACATGCTTTCGAGGGCGAGGTTTGATGACGA